>NC_068984.1:76745077-76749858 GCF_001194135.2 Octopus bimaculoides
ATATATATATATATATATATATATATACGTATATGTGCGTGTGTGCGTGTACGTGCATACATTGCATATACACAAACAGGATTGAAGACAGTCACACACATGCACACACACACGTGCATATTTTTATGGTTTATCTGGAGACTGAAAGGCACCGCCTATGACTTCCCCACCTCCCAAAGCATCCGACTGTTCTGAGGGAAATTGCAGAAGATATTGCAACTCGGGGCTTAATCATCAGACTGAAGACCAGATCTAAACACTTGTAACAGAATTGACTCTCCTAGAAGTATCCAACAACCAGATAATTGTGTTAAGAAAAGGCGAACAATTAAGTGGACCAATGAGAAACTAAATATCTAACGAATTGGCACACAGTTTTCTATGGTCCAGTTTCACACAGTGCCGTCCCATATCTGAAAGTGTATTCCATTGTAGTCTCACTTAGAAATTTTGCAAAGAATTAGCAGATGTTGGGAACTGAAGTATTTGTTGACCCTAAATATGAATGTTAATCCTAAAACGATAGTGTTTACTACGTTGAGTATGTTAAATCACTATCAAATTGGTAGAAAAAGCTAAATTAGTCGAATGTATATTTCTAAGTATTTTTAGATCCATTTTTTTAAGGATTTTAAATTTCAACAAATTTCTATATTTTTGCTTGATGTTATTTGTAGTAGTTTGATTATCAATCTTCATGTATCGAAAGTTATTAATTCAGCTCAAGTGTTTGTAGTTGCCTTCACATATATTTCTATAGGCAATTATTATCAATGCGTATAGGCCTCGCCCAACCAAATAGATATGTGTGTGAGTGTGTGTGTGTGTGGGGGGGCGTGTGTGTGTGTATATATATATATATATAATTCAATTAGAGGTTGTGTTAGCCTCATGAAGGGATGGTGGCATCTAACGAAATACTGGTTCAATACCTAATATTTTTTGTTGGATGGGGTGGGTGAGGTTAATATCCATGAAATAATAGGTTTATATATAAATCATGCTTTATAATCATGCAAATAAAAAATAAGACAATGGAAATATCGAAGTTAATAAAAGTTTATTATCATCAAAAAATCGATCATTATCCTTTACAGCTGTTTCAATTAAGCTCAGAATCAAACTTAGACTCGGTGTCTTTACGTGAGATGATTCCACAAGGTAAAGAAAGGTTATAAGAGGGATAATTTATTTAATTTAATGGAGCTTAACTGAAAAAGCTGTAAAGGATGATGATCGATTTTTTGCTGATAATAAACTCTTATTAACTTCAATATCTCCATTTTCTTATTTTTCATATATATATATATAATGTGTGTGTGTGTTCTTAGACACGCAGCCACGTCTCTGCTTTACATATATACGAGCCCGTGTAGAACACACAGACTCACACACACATATCTACTTGGTTGGGCGAGGCCTATACGCATTGATAATAATTGCCTATAGAAATATATGTGAAGGCAACTACAAACACTTGAGCTGAATTAATATATATATATATATATATATATATATATATATATATATATATATATATATATATATTAATAGGTCAAACTTACACAGATTACAAACGACAGTGAAGGGGTGTACACATACACATACATACATACATACATACATACATACATACGTACATACATACATACATACATACATACACACACACATACATACATACATACATACATACATACATACATACATACTTCCTCACATGCATATATAAATACATTTGAGATCGTGAGCTGGACTGAAGACCATTTCATTATTTGATTTAGCACTTATACGTTCTGAGTTCAAATTCTGCAGTATAAATTTCTGTATTGGACCCCTGAAGCCGATAAAAGATGCACCATTAATATACTGTTGATTTCTTATACCTAGTATAGGTGTTTCAAAGGCGGAGAGCAGGAGGAATCGATGCAATCGATTAACACCCTTCCACAAAATTATTGGCCTTGTGCCTAAATTTGAAACCATTCTAAGTCTTCCATATGCCGATATATGAAATAAAAAATTTCGGAGGTGTCTACTTGCAAAATGGTGACAATTTGGTTAACGAAAGTGTGATAAAGCTGTTTGTAGGTCTTGTCAAGCATATGACTTTCATAATGAAATAGGCTGACTTCAAGGTATCAACAATCATTTATATTTATGTGCAATTGTGCATATTGGGTGTGTTCATGTCCAACGTCCTGTATTTTTATTGTGTTGCGTGTTAGTAAACTTGTTAAGTTACTACAATTATCAAAGAATTCAGTAATTTATTTCTATGTTGCTATGAAGCATTTTCGTTTATAAAGTTAAAATGTAGATTTACTGATCTAGCGAATGTATAACCGATAACTCAATCTAAAAATAGTAATTAATATATTGCATAGACGCATTCATAATTCAATCGTTCAACAATTTTGCTTCGTAAGGGCGGTTGTGTACATCCGGGTACGAAACAGTAGGCTGTGGCAACTTCGACAAGTTTCTCTACCGTAGCTCGAATTAATCCAAGCGTAATGAGTGATACTGCGTTGACAAAAGTGTGTGATAGCCGGAGTGATGGACTATAACTCGTTTTAAGAACACCTACGGATCCTTAGATAACTTTTGTAGAATCCATTCAGGGGCAAGTGTTCCATACCAAGTCACCGGTTAGAGGATGGACAATTTTAAATCTTGATGTGCTTCTCCATACTGAACCAACTATAAGGTATGGGTTCTTTCTCCCCACTCGTAGATGTTTTGCCACGAAGTTACGTGGATACTTTTCCGCTTTTGATGAGTTATTAAAAATATTGTGCCAAAATATAATACGAGATAGCTGAAGCGGAGATAGAGTTAATCTCCATTCTTTATGATAATGCGTTGAGTTTTATTTCACATCCCAGTTGTTGATGTTTTGTTTCAGATCAAGCAGATCTATGATCAAAGACTTTCTGGCCGTCACTATTCCGTACCCTGTTGAGCTTTCTCATAGAATATCAATACTACATTGTTCATCGCACGCTTCCATTCTTATTTTCAAGAGGAAAAAAAAGTTCGATTTGGAAATGTGGCCGCTTTTTCTCCCAGTTAGAGCAAGCCTGTAGAAGCTCGCCTTCTTTGTTTCAGGGTTATGCTAAGAGGGATACTAACAGCGTCATCAAAGCACTGTTATGCATGTTTTAGCTTCAAAAAGTGAGAATTCATTCTGCCAACTATGGACGCCATTCGACTTTCTATCAGGAACTTTCTACAGGTTGTATTCTATATCATATACTCAATAGCATTACGACGGATCACCGACAGATCCATATTTAGTCAAGAGCGTCAAGAGTATCACAGAATACAAATATGTCAATATTTTTCGAAGATCAAGGAACTTCAAATGAAACTTCTAATACACACACACACACACACACACACACACACACACACACACACACACACACACACACACACACACACACACACACACACACACACACACACACACACATATATATTTATACATATACTTATATATCATTCAGCTACGGTAGTAGTTGAATAATATTCTTAACGTAGCTTTTTTGTCGCAGTTGGCGTCTTCCAAGCAGTCTCAATAATTCAGTTTTAATCAAAACCAAAGTTTGTTTTTTGAATTAGGTTTGACTAATGATAAGCTACATTTAGACATAAAATACTTAAAATCTGGTGCAGTAGAACAAAAGTTAAGAGAGAAAATGTATAGACCAAAATAGTGGACTGACGGGTAATAACACACGACATTGATACTTTGAATCCACACCATTCTTTTAATTTTGATTATCATATTGCTATTAATATGAATGAGAAATATTAAAGGAATATATTGGTAAAGGTTTCGTAAAATATCATTGATTAGAAAAAAAGATATTTAATTTAATTCTGAAATTTTTATCAATTTTTGCGTGATATTAAACGGACACTACTCATATATGAACTAAACTATATCTTAGGCGCACACACAGCAAAAGATAAAAGACAACACAAATCTATACAAATATTTCTAATATATATTGTCATTAGTCTAAATTATTTTTTATAAAAAAATGAAGTTTTTTGCTTAATTTTTTGTAGTATAACTTTTTAAAATCCATTTTTGAATAAATTATTTTAATAACAAGATTTTTTAATAAAATATTATTAAGTTTTTGATTTTTTTCTCTATGAGCAGTATTGAATCATGTAGTAGGGCTGTTCAGAAAAGGCAAATGACAAAAATTCAAATATTTTAACAGTCAATTTCCACTATTTTAAAATTTTCAAACATGGAGTTAATTATTTGCATACTAAAAATGACATTATAATTCATTTATTAATTTTATAGTAAACAGAATATAACTGTTTATGGCTTTGTCTCTTTGAGCAGTACTGAAATCTGTAGTAAGGTTGTTCAGAAAAGACAAATGCTAGTTGTAATTATAGTCTATTCAATATTAATTTAATTTAATTTATTTAAAATAAAGTCATTTTATTAAATTTGTATCCTCATTTTTTTCATTATTTTAAAAATTCTTTAAATATATTCATTCATAACTTTGTCTCTGCACAGTAGCGAAGTTACAGTACATACATTATTTCCAGAAAGAGCAAAGTTGCAATGATTATCATTAATTTTTAATTTAATTTCTAAATGAGAGTTAGGCAAATGAAAAAAATCAAAATTTTGTTTGAATTCAAATTTTGAATTCAAAATGACTGCAAAAAATGGCAATTTTATGTATTTTTACTTAAAATGTTACTATTACTGCAAAGACTATAAAAGCAATGGACTAGCC
>NC_068984.1:76749868-76751827 GCF_001194135.2 Octopus bimaculoides
AAAAAAGGAAAAGTGAAATTAATTGAATTAAAAAAATATGAAAAAGTACCTAAGAGGTACCAATATTTTAAGCTCTAATTTTGATGAGTCTTTCCTTGTCCTCTACTTTTTCCAGGCTTAATTATTAAGAATATTGTTAGTATGCGTTCGCATTTTCATTGGCTGGAAAATATATATATATATATATATATATATATATATATATAACGTACTCATTTCTCATACCGCCTGACTTTTCATGGTTTATATACTCGTCATAAAGTGATTTCATTAATCGGAGTTTCTGAATTTCAGCTGCATGGACATTGCATCACACTTCTCTGTAACAGATTGCTAAGTGGTTTGATAACAGTGTCCGTTAGAGTAGCTTTCTGTGATAACCAAACGATTCCCTGAATCCACATTTTATTCTACACATTCATAAGCACGTACACAGATACGCACACATACACACGCATATATATATATATATATATATATATATATATATATATATATATATATACATATATATATATATATATATATATTGAAAATGAATAAAAATGAAAATGCCACCTTTTTAAAACATTTTTTGGGTGTTTTAATTAATTTACATGTTTCGGTTTTTTTGAAAAACCTTATCAAAAATGAATATAAAATATGTGAGAAGAGAAATATATATACACACACACAAACACAAATGCACATATACATAAATTCACACATATAATTTATCTTTTATCTTTTTGCTTGTATCAGTCATTTGACTGTGGCCATGCTGGAGCACCGTCTTGAAAAATTTTTATTCGAATGAATCTACTACAGTATTTATATTTTTTCAAGCCTGGTACTTATTCTGTCCGTCCCTTTTGCTGAACCGCTAGGTTATGTGGAAGTAAACACACCAGCACTGGTTGTCAAGCAATAGTTGGGGACAAACACAGACAGAAAGATACACACACACAAAGTTATAAATGCACACACATACTTATACGACAGGCTTCTTTCAGTTTCCGTCTACGAAATACATTCACAAGTCTTTCGTCGGCCTAAGGCTATGGAAGAAAACACTTGTCCAAGGTGCTACGCAGGGGGACTAAACCCAGACTAATTTGGTTGGGAAGCATAATTCTTACCACACATCGACGCCTGCGCATCAAAACCCAAAATCATCTGTGATCTGGCTCTGTCCGCTAGGGAACTTTTGTCCCTTGTCAGTCATTAAGATAGTTCTTGTGGCTATTGAGTTGTTTTGACTCTTATTTCTAACAATGCTGGTACCGCGTAGTACTCTCTGTCACTTTACTAACGTGTATGAATTTGCCCTTAGTATGAAATGTATTCATATAATTACGTCATGGGTTTGATTTCCAGTTGAGTCATATTCTGTTAACTGTAGCAAGTGTGATTGAGATCCGCTTTGTATAGTGTATGAAAGAGAATGAACATTGTTAAATTGAACTATACACTAAGTTGAAAATCTTTGTTGCTGCCCAATAGCCCGTAAGTTCAACGAACTAAATACGAAGCAATTTTTCACACATTTACTCATATAATCCAATACACGAGACACACACACACACACACACACATTCTATTTGTCGAAAAATTGCAAATTCATTGTGATGTTAAGAGTAGTTTACTTCCATATGAAGTTGTTTGATTTCAATTACAGAGAATTATAAATATTTTGCAGGGCGTTCCGTTCTCTCTCTCTCTCTCTCTCTCTCTCACACACACACACACATACAGTGTGTGTGTGTGTGTGTGTGTGTGTGTGTGTGTGTGTGTCTGCGTGCAAAGACTCTTTGCCTATATTGAAATTCGAAGTTTGACGCTTTCTTTTCTATTTTTCAGACATTTGATTGCAGCTAATCTTGGTGTAGATGCCGTCTTATAGAGTTCGCTCGGCAGTATCGCGTTCAATATTTGAATCAGTCTTGTTAATACAATCGATTGAGCTTTGTGTCACACGGC
>NC_068984.1:76751997-76756976 GCF_001194135.2 Octopus bimaculoides
ATATATATATATATATATATAAATGAAATATTCAAACACTGAGATTTGAAGTTAGATGTCACTACTGTTCATATCATCTGTGGATAAATTCAAAATTTGATGATATCACCAGTAGTAGCATGAGTGGAACGCAGTTATGATAGCTTTAAGGAGCTATGAAATTTGCACAAAGCGTAATATATTTATATATATGTATGTATGTATGTATGTATGTATGGAAATGTTTATAATTGTTTATATATTTGTTTATTATAATCATACTTAAACACATATACATTCACTGGCTTGGCTGTGTGGCAAGAAGTTTGCTTCCAAACCACGCACACACACACATATAAATATAAGTATGTATATATATAAAACTGTCAGAATAATGTAGACGCCTCTGATGAGAATCCGATAAGGTTCGAAAATCGATTAGGGTGGTTCATCATCTTTTCAGTCTGCAGATAAATGGATAAAATTTGCCCTGTTTATAACTATACCATATGTTACATAGATTTTATATCATATCTTGATACTGTGTGAAATAAGATCTCCGTTGACAGGCCGCTAGCATTTATAGAATGTTAAACACTTTCGGTATGCAAATTAGGGACCCTTTTATAGAGTAACTGCTGCATTTGTTGAGTATATAAACAGTTTGACTGCCTGTTTCTCTGGAGACTGTGAGAATGCTGTAGACACTTCTGATTAGAACCTAATTATGTTCGAAAATCGATTAAAGTTGTTCATCATTTTTTTCAGTCTGCAGAAAATTGGCAAAAATTTACCCTGTTTATAAATATACTATATATTATATATATTGTTGAATTTCTGGCTGGTCATTTATTATTTTTATTTATTTACCAAATAAAAACACACGCACTATATATTCGTTCTTCACTCGTTTATTACTGTTCTTATTCTAACTCATGTCCATTGTCCGGAAATTTTTCATCCGACATCTGTGACCTTCTCAGTGACACTTTCCATCTTCCTGTGATCTCTGGCTCTGCATATTCCATTCTCTTCTTCTATGATGTGTATCCTTATATGCGCATGCGTTTGTGTTTGTGTGTGTGCCTGATTGTTCTTGGTAGCCCTATGACCATCTCCTCAGTCCCGTCCCCAAACCCGTTGTCGCTGCTGCTGCTCTTGAACCCGATTTTTTGTACCGTTCTTGTAACTCACTGTGTTTGTGTGTTCGCCCACGCTGCTACTATCGTGTTAGTTGTTGTTTTTGTTTTTTGTCGTATTGTTGATGCTGTTGCTGCCGTCTGTGAAGTTACCGTGTATTTATGTGTGTGTTTGTGGGCTTACTTCCTATGTTGTTTGTAGCCTATTAAAAAAAATATTTATCATACGTATATTCATATACGTCTGTTGGATGTGTATTTCGCTGTTTTTATCTGGTTGCTTTTTCTCCCTTCAGTCTTTTGTCGTTATGTTGTGTGGTGTGGTAGCGGGTGTTATTGTTCCATTCGTATTTTCTGTTGAGGCTTGGTCTGTCTATTGCTATGAGTGTAGCCTTTATCATCTGTCTAAGTGTCATGTCAATTCTATGTGCTAATAATACTTTGACTTCTATGCTATCGACTGAGCCTCTATGTTCTGCTTGGGAATGTTGGTAGAGCACTGACGAAGTCTTCTTTGAGCTCTCTCTCTCTATATATATATAGTAAATATTCGTGCATAAGTTTATTGCACCAGCAGTCGGCTTCAGGCGGGTTCGAGTCCATGATTTCCATGCGCGCTGCAGCGCCCTCCAACTCGAGCCGGCATCGGATAGTTGCCTCGTCGGTGATTGCAAAACCTAAAATTTTAGTTCTAATAAGGTTTCCACACCAGTTCGCAGACCCCCTACTGACCAGGATGCAGACAATCCAGGACAAGATATCCAATGCCAATATGAGTCGCAAGGTCAGGAATGTATGTTCACCATACCCTCAAGTACAAGCAAAAGGTCTCCAAAATGTTTAATACCATTCTCTGGATATCTGGTTTTATACCAGAGTGATCTTCTCCTAGAGACATATTTTAACAAAAACTAAGGGATGCCTCATTCCCAGTGGTCATCTAGCATGCCAGACACTAACCCCAAATTTCTGAGGGCCTGAGTTTTTTTAATCTTTTACCTGTTTCAGTCATTTGACTGTGGCCATGCTGGGGCACCACCTTGAAGGATTTTAATCGAAGAAATCGAACTCAAGGCGGCTTATTATTTATTTTCAAGCTTGGTACTTATTCTATCAGGGCTTTTGGCCGAACTGCTATGTTATAGGGATGTAAACACACCAACACCAGTTGTCAAGTGGTGGAGGGGAAAAACACAAGCACAAAGTCAACCACACACACACACATGCAGACACACGCAGACACATGCATATATATATTCTTCTATTCTTGTACTTGTTTAAGTCATTTGACTGCGGCTATGCTGGAGCACCGCTCTAAAGGGTTTTTACTTATAAACGCGGGCTTCTTTCAATTTCCGTGTACTAAATCCACTCACAATGCTTTGGTCAGCCCGAAACTATACTAGAAGACACTTGTTCAAGGTGCCACACTGTGGGACGGAACACGGAACCATGTGGTTGGGAAGCAAGTTTCTTACCACACAGCTACGCCTGTGCATGTACCAATCTATGTGTGTGTATGTATGCAATAACTATACAAATATTATTCATATATATATATCTACCTATCCATGCGTTTACATGTGTATCTATACTTCATTTATAAAAATACGTATGTATGTGCATATATGTATGTATATATATGTGGATGTATTGTAGTCTCCCTTTCTGTGTATATGTATGTACGTTTATTCACACACACACACACACACACACACACACACACACACACACACACACACACACACACACACACACACACACACACACACACACACACAAACACACACACACACACACACACCCACGTTCAAAGTACTTGCACTCATGTATACAAATTTTCATTGCATTTATATAGCTTACGTAAATTCGCCGAATCGAACAATAAAACTTTGTTTTCTTTTTCATAACCTGATGCGTACCCACCCAATGTATCAAGTCTATGGTTATGGTATATCAGAATATCCTGCTTAGAGAAATAATTGTGGAGAAATAGCCATCGAAATGATATCACACATCTCTGACGTGATACCTTCCAGCAGGTCTTACTGATATCTTCAGAACCAACTCCAAAATCTATATAGTTTTGTATAGATAGTGATGGAAGAGTGTGATGGCGTTGCAGTCGAGCCTTAAAGCTACTAATGAATGGGAGAAATGAGATTTCTCACGAATCGCAAAGAACTCTTGAATACAAACTTAGAAAAAAATACGATTGTATATTGAAAGCCTCATTGTTCGATTCCGCGAATTTACATAAAGTATATAAACACAATAAAAATTTGTATGTGTGTGGTGTGTGCATGTGCACGTATGTGTTTGGGCGTATATATATATATACACACACTCAGAACCACGCTAATAGCTTAAGAGTGAGATCCTAGCTGGTTTGCATACTATGTCAACACCATTGTTATGTTTTCATTATTCTGTGTAACGTCTCTTCTTTTTCAGAGCGTCCTTTCAGATTCTTCAGTTTTGGGGTGAACCACGCTAATAGCGTCTCTCCTATCTAAGAATAATGCAGCGTGTAATGGCCTTAACGAAGAAGAAAAGTCTGTCATCATCGAGGAAAGTGCTAAAAGCACCTCTCTTCATGTCATTGCGGAGAAGTTATGTCGTCATGTAGACATGGTTACATGATTCCTGAAGAACCCTCCACCAAGGAAGAAACGATCCTATTGTGGGACTTCCAAGACTGTGACAGCTAGGGATTTAAAGAATATTGGCCGTGGCCGCAAGTTATGTGGGAGACCTGGACAAACAAGCAAAGCCATTTTCACCGCCTCCGGACATCTTCATGTACCCAAAACAACCATAAATCGCATCTTCGGGACCATGAGTTCCGTCGGAGAACTCCTGAAACTGTTTCCTTTGATGCCTCGCCACAGAAGCTTGAGGCTTCAATGGGCCCAAAATTACATGACGTTAGACATGAATTGTACTCTGTTCACTGACGAAATCAGAGCGACCCTTGACCAATCTGACGGTTGGGAAAATGTTTGGGTCTTTTTCGGAGATGAACGGCACCAACGTTTACGACATCAACAACAGAGTGAAGGAGTCGTGTTGTGGGCTGGCATCATTGGGGACAGACTTATTGGCCCAGTCAGGGTGCCTGAAGGAGTTAAAGTGACCGCAGCCGTCTACTGCAATCTCCTGAACGAGGTCTTGGATCCCTTGCTAGATGACATACCACTGTTACTTCTAAAGAATCTCGTATTCATGCATGACAACGCTCCCTCCCACCCTTCTAGGACTTCGCAAACATTACTAGGGTCTTACGGCATACAAGATGAAAGGTTGATGGTGTGGCCGCCAGCATCTTCGGATTTCAACCCTATCGAAAATCTTTGGTCCATCATTAAATAAGATGTTTATGCCGATGGACGCCAATTTACGTCGAAAGATGTCTTATGAGCGACCATCGAAGCTGCAGCAGAGACAGTCCAACCTGTTACTATCAATAGTTTACTATTAGGTTTTTTGAAGTTATCCATCGAATTGGCGCTCATGTGGATAAATAATTCATTATGTCAATAAATGTTATAATATTATTATAGTTTTCTGTTAAATATATACTCCATGTACGTTTAATATGTATCATTACCCTTCATTTTCTGCAAAAAAAAAAAAATGTCTAGATGGGCTATTTTCATTCAAATGCTATTAGCGTGGTTCAACCCAAAACTGAAGAGCCTGAAATACAAAAAGAAAGGACGCTACACAGAATAATAAAATCATTACAATGGTGTTGCCATAGTGTGTAAATCAACTGCGAAAATTCTTATCAAAATCGATTCGCAGAAAACCGAGAAATCCTAAATATCACTCATAACCAATCAGCGTGGTTCTGGGTAT
>NC_068984.1:76757333-76757882 GCF_001194135.2 Octopus bimaculoides
TATATATATATATATATATGTATATCTATACATATATCTGTGTATATAAGGCAAATTAGAAAATGGAGAAGATAATCGCCAAACATCACCCTGCAAAGATACATTTGGATGTATACATTAATTAATTACAATCATATGTATAAGTAATCAAAATAAACAAATAAAATAACATAAATAATACCCCCATCCATACCTATTATTCAATTGCGATACTGCCCTGCAATAGTAAGCACTTGAATATAAATACGTAGGTATACATCCAGTAGTATATTAGATATTTATTATCCCTTAGATGGTTACTTAACCTCTAACTCATATAGATATATATATATACTCTTTTACTGTTTTACTTGTTTCAGTCTTTTGACTGTGGCCATGCTGGAGCACCGCCATTAGTCGAGCAAATCGACCCCAGGACTTATTCTTTGGAAGCCTAGTACTTATTCTATCGGTCTCTTTTGCCGAACCGCTAAGTTACGGGGACATAAACACACCAGCATCGGTTGTCAAGCGATGTTGGGGGGACAAACACAGACATACAAACACATA
>NC_068984.1:76758608-76765422 GCF_001194135.2 Octopus bimaculoides
TATATATATATATATATTATATGTACATATACATACATACATATATATACGTATATATGTATATGTACAGACATACACACCCGCACACACACATACATATACATGCATATACACGCACAGGCACACGCATTTATATATATACATGTATATATATATATATCCTCATAGGTAGTTTTTCAATGTCCTTATAGAAAAAGTTGGATATTGCTCCAGTTGTACCAATTAGAAAGGGACGATTGACACATTCCTTAACTGCCATAATATATTTATTTCAACTGCTCAGTCTGTTTAATTCTTAGCATTTTCAAGGTGCGTTTACATAACATTTGAGTCATTTGATATTACTACGTTGTCACTTAATATACAATCCTTAAAGGCGGCGAGCTGGCAGAAACGTTAGCACGCCGGGCGAAATGCTTAGCGGTATTTCGTCTGCCGCTACGTTCTGTGTTCAAATCCTGCCGAGGTTGACTTTGCCTTTCATCCTTTCGGGGTCGACAAATTATGTACCAGTTATACACTGGAGTCGATGTAATCGACTTAATCCGTTTGTCTGTCCTTGTTTGTCCGCTTCTGTGTTTAACCCCTTGTGGGCGATAAAGAAATAAGAAACGTTAGCACACTGGGCGAAATTTTTAGACACGGTATTTCGTCTGTCTTTACGTTCTGAGTTCAAATTCCGCCGAGGTCGTCTTTGCCTTTCATCCCAACGGGGCCGATAAATTAAGTTCCAGTTGCGTACTGGGGTCGATGTAATAGACTGAACCCCTCCCCTAAAATTTCGGGCCTTGCGCCTAGAGTAGAAAAGAATATACAATTCTCATTTTTATGTTACAGAAAATAATAAGTATATTATCTGGCATCTCTTGGCACACTAAAATGGTATTTTTAAATTGCCATTTTCTGAGACGGCTGCAAATTCATATGAGCACCAGAGAGCTGTATCTCGAAGACGATCAAATTTAATGATTAGGCCTTTGCAGAATAGCATTGCTATCTACTATATCTCGGGGTTTGTGTGGGGATATCATGAGACAATGTGATGTACTTATTCGGAGAATACACTACAGAGGTCAGCTATAATGTAGGAGTGTGAATGTACATTTGAAAATTGTAAAGAGATCTTTCTTTACATGGAACCATTGGTAGCCTTCTTAAGCCACAAATAAAGTATGCTCACACATATGTATGCATGCATGCATGTATGTATGTATTGTATGTATGTATGTATGTATGTATTGTATGTATGTATGTATGTATGTATGTATGTATGCCTGCATGTGTGTGTATGTCTGTGTGCGCGTGTGTGTAGCTTCAGCTCACAAAACTAACATTATTATTATTATTATTATTATTATTATTATTATTATTATTATTATTATTATTATTATTGAGTGAGAGAGCAGTGCATGCCATCAAAGTGACACTAGTGTAAAACATACGAAGCCCAGTACACCTATCATGACTACCCGTCTGATAAGGGTACACCAGGCACATGCATCACAATCATATGTGCGTAACATAGTGATTTCATATCATGATAAACGGCGCATGACCTTGCAGATGGGGCCCTGTTAGAATTTTCTCCAGGTCGAGTAGCCCATCCGCTCAAATTGTCCCTGAATAAGGGTTGTTTAAGGATGTTGAGCAAAACACCCATGTTTCCAAAGGTGAATTATCCAAACCCCAAAGAATTCCTCTCAACACATGGCTGTGATGCTCCTCCACTACTTCTGCTCGTGTTCAGAGGTGCACACATCTTCAGCCACTAAGGGACATGCTCAACTGGTTACGGTCAAGCAAGTGACAAGCAAATCTGTGATATTGAGCAGAATATTTTCTGTAGACCATCTTTTATACCAAGACAAAACAATTTACATGATAACAATTATTATTAGTATTATTATTGTTATCATTATTATTATTATTATTATTATTATTATTATTATTATTATTATTATTATTATTATTATTATTATTATTATTATTGTTATTATTATTATTATTATTAAGATAGCGAGCTGGCAGAATCATTAGCATGCCGGGTAAAATGCTTAGTTATTAGTTTAAATTCCACGAGGTCGATAAATTAAAAACTAATGAAACATTGGGATCGATATAATCGACCAATCTCCTCCCACAAAATTGCAAGCTTTGTGCCTATAGTAGAAAGGATTATTATTATCATTGAATATTGGTGTGAGCTATTGTATCTGTACTTCGCAGATTAAAATTTTATCACTAATCATGCACAACTTAATACATATTTTCGGACAATTTTTAAACATGGAACTTTCTGGAAAGCTTTGGATACTAACTTTTTAATAAAAAAGACAAAGATCTATTTTGCAGCATAATATATTCTGCTTTTATTCATTTTGCAACTCCTATTGCTTCGCATCAGGTAATCCTATCGCTTAAAAAAGTGTACATGCTAATAACTACTCAGAAGAATATGAAAAAGCTCAATCTAACTGTACAGTGAAACTCACGATTTCTACTGGGAAAAACAGAATTTTTTCAGCTTCTAAAGATAAGACAGCAGCTTTTTCTTCTGTATATCCTCATTTAATTTTGGTCAAGTAAAGTTTCGGGATCTTTTCTTTTTAGCCAATTTTATTTAAAATTTTACTTTTTTTTATATTACAGTGATAATTGAAATAGAATTTTATCCATATCTATTTCATCACAAAGGATACACACACACACACACACACACACACACACACACACACACACATGTGTGTGTGTGTATATATATTTGTGCATGTATGTGTATATATATATCAATATATTTATGTATATATATATATACATATATATACATACATATATACTCACACACATATATATATAAATATATATATATCTGTATATGTGTACATGCTTTTGTGTATGTTTGTGTGTATACGTGTGTTTGTCTGTGTGTGTGTGTGTGTGTGTGTGTGTGTCTATTTGTATGTTGTATACCCATAGGCGAAACTGTAAATAGTAAGTGATGACTCGTTCAAAATATAATATCATATATATGTATACATTACACAGAAATAAGCATATATATACACATATATAACTATATATATCTGTATATGCGTATGTGTTTTTGTGTATGTTTGTGTGTATTCGTGTCTGTATGTGTGTGTGTGTTTGTGTGTGTGTGTTTGTATGTATGTATGTATGTATGTATGTATGTATGTATGTATGTATGCATGTATGTATGTATAAAATCGTATATATGTGACACCAAGAAAATGGAAAATCGCAAAAACATTTATTTCACCTACATTCAATGTTGGAACTAATTTTTGAAGGAAACACAACTGTTATCTGTTTTGTGTATATCCTCATAATTTCTTCATCTCTTATGGTGAAGTTTATGTTTCATTGAGCAGGACTAATTTGATCAAAATACATCTCGAATTGTCAACTAATATTAGTTACTCAGCAAATCTCTTTATTATGCTATCTTAAATGACATATATGAGTAATTAATCACAATGATACTTTTTTTAAGATGAGGGAAACATGACAGTAGCTTTGTAGAAGGAGTGTACGCCTTAATAAAGAGAAACATGCATTACGTAATGTACACTTAGATATATTATCTGGACAAAAAGAGGAGATAACCACAACTCATAGTATATGAGATGGCCTTTACCTTTAGTTTCTGTTTGACAAAGTTAACCTGGGCAAAATGGTAAACAACAATAATAACAAAGGTAGCTGTTGCAACCTTAGTAACAAGAACCAAAACATACAAAGATATGAACAAAAATAAGAATTGGCGTGGGGGTGTAGGTGTGGATGGAGTGTTATCAATGAAGAGAGGAGATGGGTAGGAGTGAAGAGAGGAAGTAGGTCTCAGATGAAGAGAGGAGGGGAGTTGAGTCCATGTGGCGCAAAGGAGTGAAGTGAGAAGATTAATACTTGTTCACGGTGAAGGCGGGAGTTCGGATGACTCCTGTGCAAAGACAGATGTCGTGAATGACCGGTAGAGCGGAAATGGCGCGAGACCGGGGTGTCATTTATGTGTTTGATGTCTCGGAAGTGCTCCGCGAACCGGTCAGCCAACCGACGTCCCGTTTGACCGATGTGCAGGGGAGGGCAGAAAGAGAAGGAGATGCAGTAAATGACATTACTGGAAGTGCAGGTAAAGGAGTCGGTGATGAGATAAGGACGATGATAGGTGCCTGTGAGGATGGTGGTTGTTGGAGAGGTAGAGCAAGTACAGCAGCGTGGGCGGGAGCAGGGAACGAGCCAGGTTAGGAGGTGGGGCTAGGGAAGAAACTGGACCAGGAGATCACGCAGGTTGTGGACTCGTTTGAAGGAGGGAAGGGGTAGGTTGGTGAAGATGTGCGAGTTGGAGGGGTCGGACTAGAGTCGCCTGACGGTTCGGAGAATGGTGTGTTGGAGGGGCATGGTGGAGAGGTGGTAGGTGAGGGGAAATGGGATACACACACACATACATATACAATTATATATTATATATATAAATATATAATATGTATATATCAGTGTAAATTATATTCAAATATTTATATGTATATATATATGTATATATATGTGTGCGCTTGTGTGTATATGTATAGATTGATACACACACATACACACATAGATATGAGTGTGTATGTATGTGTGCGTGTTTTTGTATGTGTTTGTGTGTGTGTGTGCGTGTGTGTAAACAATTACGGTCATTCAAAATTACACAAAGACTGTTAACTTCTCTTATTTATTATTTAGTATCAAAATTTCGTCGCACCAACTATGACTAAGTGATTAATACGAATCAAATGCGCAGTTGTCATTACGAGAATTTTGACACATAATAATAGATATTTAAGTAAAGTTAATAGCGTGTGTTTTTTTTTATGGCTAATATCCTTTCCACCATGTTATTATTTGAGCTTCAAGAGACTGACCTCAGATCAAATCACTTACTTGGACTGTACACCTCCGAAATATATATATATATATATATATATATATATATATATATATATATATATATATACATACATAAACCATAAATGTTATTACGACAAAATGCATTTTGTTTCCCCTGTGGCTGCTCTTCGGGAAGTCTTATTCTCTTTCAAACTTATATTTGTGTACTCGTACTTTATTCTACAGAAATAGTACCCGGACAGTTTTGTTTTTGAACTTGTCGCCCCATTATACGTGTGTACCCCACCACATACACAGAGAGTCAACAGATGAGATCCAAAGATTCTAAGTATAGAAGACAGTAGTGATCAAAAGATTCAAACTTAGATTCCGATGTCTTTACAGGAGATCGATTCCACAAGGTAAAGAATAGCTGTAAGAGGGATCAAGTTGAACGGATATAGAGGCAATTATGTAGATAAGCAAATTAGGTGCATTAATTATATGAATATATTAAATATATTAAATATAATAATATAAGTATAAAATTCAAAATATGTATATATTTGTATACAGGCAAAGCGAGAGAAAGCAAACAGTGTAGACTTTAAGATGATGAATTTCTAAGTATAAACATATAGATATTTTATTAACAGACCCAGCTTACTCAGAGTACAAACGACAGAGGAAATTAAAGGGGTGGTAGGAAGGTGTTATAAGTCCAACTGATGTTTCTGGGGGCTCGGAGATCCATAGTAATGTTGGTAGATGTCATTCATCTCAATATATAGCCGTAATGGATACAATCAACATTGAATGCAAGGAGCCTCTGTCATCAGGGTAGAGAAGATCTTACATTTCAGATCTTAATGTGGAGAAGTTCAAAGATGAAATGATTAAATGTGGAGAACTAGGGGCATAAAAGGGGGGTGTCGGTGTGGGTTATGAGTGAATACATATATATATTTTGCATTTCATACCCAAGCTATTATAATTAATATAATTAATGTACCTAATTTATTTATCTACATAATTGCCTCTACACACACACACACACACACACACACACACACACACACACACACACACACACACACACACACACACACACACACACACACACACACATATATGGTGTCTGTATACTCCTTATGCAGAGTTTGACCGCCTCCTGTACCTACACTTTAGCACCATCATGGCACCATCACTTTAGCTTGACAATCGGTGTCGGTGTGTTTATGTTACCGTAAGGTAGTGGTTTGGAATAGGCGACTGCCAGAATAAGTCCAACTGATGTGGATTTTTAAACCAGACAATGCTCTGAAAAGACATCCACATAGATTGCACCTCCAATTTGGACCACCAAGAACTGCAGATAATTTCTGCTCTCTGTGGATCTTAAAATGTCTCTTGAGGCCTCCGTTGGATTTGAAAACCTTCTGGCATACACTGCATTCAAAGGTCTGCACAGACATATAGGAAGAATAGTTGGTGAAGGTTCGTTTTCCATGCGTTCGCAGATGAGATCTGATGTTCAGCAATTTATTTATACATATATTCTGCCATAGATCGATGCACATCAGTCTTTAAAATATACCAATGTAGCAGTCGTTAAAATATTAAAACATACTCAAAATTTCGATTATCTTTATGTCGAAATTTAGCTTATCACTGGACCGTCATAGTGCAAAAAAACGAATCCAGATTGAGCTAAAATTGAAATAGTGGTAAAGCGTTAAATAGGCCGCGAGTGAGCAAAAGTTGAACTTAAGAATATTACTCACACACTACTGTGTGTGAATGATATTTATGATACATACAAATACACACACACACACACATATATGTATGTATTATCTATCTATCTATCTATCTATCTATCTATCTATCTATCTATCTATCTATCTATCTATCTATCTATCTATATATA
>NC_068984.1:76765556-76766448 GCF_001194135.2 Octopus bimaculoides
TATGTATCTCTTCTATTTTTTTATCGTTACAAATCGTCCACTGAAGAGGGAGCCGGTTTCCAACAAGGATACAAGGCTCCGTCTTTGAGATGTAGTTAACGCAGACAAATTCACATTTGAAACTTGAGAAAAGGCTTGTATATTTTTACTGTTCCACTCACAGTTTGGACTTGTAATGTACGAATTAGCCGGTCGATTTCCCTTTCTGAAAATCCCAGTTTATCCAGATTCTCCTTTAAGAATTTACTAACAAAACCTAGTGCTCCAATTATTATTGATATGAATATGAATTCTTATTCTGGATATAAAAACTGGAGTTTTCGAAGCAGTTGTCCATAGATATCTTCTTTTTCTTTGATTTTCAAAGAGATATTTATATCTGCAGGGCAGCTGACTTCTGTGATGGTACATAGCTTTGCCCCTCGGTCCCAAACAACAATATTCGACCTGTTATGTTTACATTTCACGGAAGTTTTGATGGGAATATTCCACCAGTTTTCCTTGAGTTGGCGTTTATGAGTGTATTCCATAGCAGAGGGATTTTCTAAGTTTATTTCAGGACAGTCTTTTTTGCGGATGGCATTGTAAATTGTTTTAGCAACAACATCGTGCTGATTACGGCTGATCTTACAAATCAGTTTGCACTAGTATAGTATTAAACTGGATACAAGACAACAGCATGGATATGTAATAACGTGTTCGTCAGAGCAAGCAGGTATGAAAAAATATGACGACTATTTGAAATACCCACTTCATTGACAAATGTACCAGTTCATATTTTTCTCATTTATGGATTCATAAACTGTATGTGCGTGTGAGTGTGTGTGTATGTGTGTGTGTGTGTGTGTGTGTGTGTGTGTGTGTGTGTGTGTGTGTGTGTGTGTGTGTGTGT
>NC_068984.1:76769128-76770226 GCF_001194135.2 Octopus bimaculoides
ACACGTGGGATGGAAGAGTCACCGAAGACGTCACAGGTCTGTGACGAAAGATTTCCAGACAGTGGACATACGATAAAATAAGAACAATAACGAGTGAAGAAGGAATATATAGTGGGTGTGTTTATTTGGCAAGAAAACAAAAAATGGCCATCCCGAAATATAACAATATATGTATATATGCATACTTATATAATCTATACTCACGCTCACACAAACACAACACGTATGTACCTACACATACACATACATGTAAGGCTTTGTGGGCTGTGCTTTCTTCTTTTACTTGTTTCAGTCACTTGACTGCGGCCATGCTGGAGCACCGCCTTTAGTCGAACAAACCGACCCCAGGACATATTCCTTGTAAGCCTAGTACTTATTCTATTGGGCTCCTTTCCCGAGCCGCTAAGTTACGGGGACGTAAATACACTCACTTTTTCGCGAGGATTTTTAATAGTTTTCAATATTTTAATGAGTGATACGTTAAATATATTTTAATGATTTACTTAGATTGGTTTTATGACTGAATGTATGTTGCATTTATTATTCTAAATAGTTGAACCTACCTGAATTCTCCTTTTGAATATTATATATATATATATATATATATACGCGTGTGTGTGTGTGTGTGTGTGTGTGTGTGTGTGTGTATGTAAGATGGTACTCTTTTACTCTTTTACTTGTTTCAGTCATTTGACTGCGGCCATGCTGGAGCACCGCCTTTAGTCGAGCAAACCGACGCCAGGACTTTTCTTAGTAAGCCTAGTACTTATTCTATCGATCTCTTTTGCCGAACCGCTAGGTTACGGTGACGTAAACACACCAGTATCGGTTGTCAAGCGATGTTGGGGGAACAAACAAAGACACACAAATACACACACATATATATACATATACATATATACGACAAGCTTCTTTCAGTTTCCGTCTACCAAATCCACTCACAAGGCTTTGGTCGGCAAGGTGCTACGCAGTGGGACTGAACCCGGAACCATGTGGTTGGTAAGCAAGCTACTTACCACACAGCCACTCCTGCGCCTATGGTAATATACACATATAAATATATACAAATATATATATACATGTGTGTGGATATATATA
>NC_068984.1:76770307-76771381 GCF_001194135.2 Octopus bimaculoides
TATATATATATATATATATATGCATGCATACATTGTTGTTGTTGGCACTCCGTCGCTTACGACGTCGAGGGTTCCAGTTGATCCGATCAACGGAACAGCCTGCTCGTGAATAACGTGCAAGTGGCTGAGCACTCCACAGACACGTGTACCCTTAACGTAGTTCTCGGGATATTCAGCGTGACACAGCGTGACAAGGCTGACTCTTTGAATTACAGGCACAACAGAAACAGGAAGTAAGAGTGAAAGAGTACAGTAAGGTTCGCCACCATCCCCTGCCGGAGCCTCGTGGAGCTTTAGTTGTTTTCGCTCAACAAACACTCACAACGCCCGGTCTGGGAATCGAAACCGCGATCCTATGATCGCGAGTCCGCTGCCTTAACAACTGGGCCATTGCATCGCCACGCATGCATACATACATACATACATACATACATACATACATACATACATACATACATACATACATGCATACATACGTATGTACATGCATGCATACATTCTTGGACTACATGCATATGTTGTCCAAGAAAGTCAGTTCTGCAATTTCTTCGTGAAGAACCTGCACAAATGGTTTGTTTATATTGATCAAATGTATGTACTGTACATTAGCTCACTTCTCTATGAAATCGACGTTGCCTCAACAGGTACACGGTGTACCACACGTCAGGTGTCCAAGTATATTATACACCGCTGGTCACAGTGTATTTCGCATCGCTTTGATTTTCGAATAATGCCAACCTGCTGACTGGAAGTCTGATTGGAAGGCTATTCCGTCTCAAAGTTAGCCATTTATAGCTGAGTGGACTGAAGCAATGTGAAATGAAATATTTTGCTCAAAAACACAAGGAGCAGCCGGTCTGAGAACCGAAGCCTCCATCTCATGATCGTGAGTGCAGCATCCCTAACCAATAGTCCACACGCGTTCACATACACACTCTCACGCGCGCACGCGAGCACACACACATACACACACACACGTGCACACACACACACGTGCACACAAATATATATATATATGTTTCTAACACCCTAGTCACATTTAAGTGTCCTTGTCCCATTCTGTATTATATATAT
>NC_068984.1:76771505-76773803 GCF_001194135.2 Octopus bimaculoides
ATATATATATATACATGTACGGTTGTGTGTTGTGTGTGTGTGTGTGTGTGTGTATTTATAGCCAGTTCTTTGGTATCCAACACATTATGATGAGCACACATACATAGATATACATACGTAATATTCTAATCAAGTAAAACATCTTATATGATTGTTTGAGTGACTGAGTATTCCACAAGCAACAGCACCTTCAGGCTGTCTCAGTATAATATTATGTGAGGGGCAGACTTTGAATGGTTAGATCATTGCCTGCCGTTCAGGCTTCCATACAAATTCCTTCAACCCAGCTTTACTCTCAGAGCTAGCGTTAAACCAATCAAATGCAAAGTATACTTAGATATAATATAAAATCCGGAACGCGAGGACACTAGTATCTGCATGTATTGGCATTAGTTAATTTCGTGAATAGTAAATGGAGAAGCTCGACTCCTTTAATTTCCGTGAGCTCGAAATTTCATAGACATCATCTTAATCATTCAGCCATACCTAAGCACAACAAAAGCAACTACAACAGCGACAAATAGGTTCAATAACAAAAGACTATAGAAACAAGTAAATCCTACAAAGGATTATATTTCATGCTACCACAAGTAGAGCGTGTGAGTGTGTGAAAATGAACTGATAACCAACAATAAATAAATAGATAAACAGAGATTAAAAAATATAAAAGAAAAGTCCATGACAGTTAGGTCTTGAGTAAATAGTTCGTCCAGGGAATGTTAAGACATGTTGTTCATGTTCCGTGTTGTTTTGAAGCAAGTGAGGTGTCAAAAAAGAAGTATAAAGTGAAAGGGAAAGAGAACGAGAGACAGAATCAGACAGATAGATAGATAGATAGATAGACAGATAGATAGATAGGGAGGAAGAGAGAGAGAGAGAGAGAGAGAGAGAGAGAGAGAGAGAGAGATAGAGAGAGAGAGAAAAAGAGCGGGATAAAGAGAGATGGAGGGAGTCAGACACACAGAGAGGAAGATAATCTGACGAAGGGAAAACGTAGTATTTGAGATGTATTTTTATCTTAAAGATCTACTGAGTGAATAATGTGCAAATATACATATACAATAAATATATATATACATAAATATCTACATACATACGGGGTGCATTCCAGACGTTTAGAGATTTATTTTTAGGAGCGGCAGTTATAACTCCTAGATTAATGTAATTTTAGTATATCATTACTCTACATCTAATAAGCTGACCTGCCAACTTTTGTTATTCCAAATTGAAGAAGACGGCTGTAACAGCAAGTTGATCACACCCTACTAAACACAGCTTTTCATAGCTGACTTGTTTGCAGAATACAGTTCGGACGTGAAGACAATTTAGAAGCTCGCAATACAGTAACATTTTGCGTTACATTGGACAACAACACTACGGAAAATTATGGAATGCTCCAAACTATTTATGGATCAACTTGTATGAATTGAGCATCTGTTTTTTTTTTTTTGCTGGCACAAGAGTCCAGGCAAAAGCAAGTCCACCGGGAAGCTCATGGCGATACCCTTTCTCGACAACAATGGCATCATCAACATATACTGGGATCCCTCAGACCAGAAGACCAACAAAGAGTACTTTGTGGAGGTTCTGAGTGATTTCAGGAAGAGATTTCGTAGCAAATGCTAGAGAACCTGCACCAGGACAATGCATCAGTCTACAATTTAATCCTGGCAACCAGCTACTTGACAGAGATGGGCATCAAAACTGACCCTCACCCTCCCTACAGTCCAGGCCTTGTTCCCTGTCACTGCTGGTTGTTCCCCAGGCTGAAGAAGATAAAGGCAGACTTTACAAGGGTTCTGGATACTTTCGCTTTGGAGGACTTCCATGGGGCTTTCACGAAGTGGCCGGAGAGCTGCAACAAGTAGAGGATCCTACTTTGAAAGGTATTAGAGGTCTTGTACTTCTTTGAAATTAATAAATGTCTTTCTTGAAAAAGTCTCGAATACTCCTGAAACGCACCATCTATCCATCCATCCATCCCTCCCTCCCTCCATCCATCCATCCATCCATCCATCCATCCATCCCTCCATCCATCCATCCATACAAATGTAGCTGTTCGGACGCTCACGATTTGGCACGGCTGACTAAACATTGACCGTTTTGGCGAGAGTACTTTTTGGCACTAAAGGCAAGCACACACACACGTGTATGCACAGAAATATACATGTGCAGATAGAGAGAATGGAAGAAAGAAGGAGAGAGAGAGAGAGAGAGAGAGACATTACAATTTATTAATTGAACATGAATGACATAAACAACATTCTCTTTCGCTTCATATATATATATATATATATA
>NC_068984.1:76773866-76781366 GCF_001194135.2 Octopus bimaculoides
AGAGAGAGAGAGAGAGAGAGAGGGAGAGGGAGAGGGAGAGGGGGGAGAGAGAGAGAGTGAGTGAGTGAGTGACAGAGACAAAGAAAAAGCGAAAAACGATAAATCAGAATCGAATCAGTGGCTCCAAACAGGCGACGTCACAACGGCTGTGCTAAAACGTCTCATACTCTGCACACGTATATACATACACACACATATATCTTCACTTTGCCTTGCCTTAGATTCTGAAACCCAAATGGAGTTTCAGCTCAGTCATGATATACAACGTATCTTGGCGATTTTTAGATCTGGCAGAGGTTATCTGTGTCCAGATCTGACTACTCCTGATTTCGCAAACACACACTCACACTCACACTCACAGGCACACACACATACACACACATACACACACACGCACGCACGCTGAGAGAGAGAGAGAGAGAGAGAGAGAGAGAGAGAGAGAATGAGAGAGAATCGACCTCACTATATAACTGGTAATTTATTGGCCCCAGAAACATGATTCATGCAGTTAATCTTAACGGTATTTCACCCAACTTAGGGTGCAGAGCGTCGAAATCCATACTCTCCATGACTTTTGGTCAGATGAAGTGTTCCTATGATGTGTTCCTATTCAATAGCCAAACAAAGAATGAATTTCAACCGTGCGATCATCATGAATGACATCAGAATGTTGGTCATGACAAGAAAAACCAAATACGTATCGCTGCATTGTAGCGTTATTTATTTTGGGTGGGGCATTACTAACAATCTCCGGTACAATTTCTGCCCATTTCAGATTTTCAATGCAATTTGTATACATGAACTTTTACGTGAATAGAAAAGCTAGAGTGCAGTGATGCGTGGATGCTTCTACCTTCCTTGTAACATTTAGTAGCTGGTGTAGACCAACACTTATTACTGTATTTTCATGTAGTGGTACAATGAGTAAGTGAACACAATTTCTTATTTTGAAGCGTCATTCGAATGTGTGTTGCATAAACCAGTTTCACTAAAACCTATCCTTTGAACGTTTATGTATACGATTCAAAACAGCAAGTAAGTAGGACACTAGCAAATATAAATATATACTGCTAAATATACTATAAATATATAATACTAAAAAATACTACAAATATGTATAGTATTAAAAAATTACCATGAATATATAAAACTAAAAAATATATCAAAATAGATTATTGGTGTTGTTATCATCAGGTTACACCTGATCAAGGACATCTAAGTTGCAACCGCTCTAATAATGCTTTTTTTCCATATTGTGTTTTTAGTATTATCTTTTCAATAAAATATGGTATAATTTGAGGGAAATTTAGCAGCTATCTCTAACAGATCTAACGATTACATAGAAGATCCTTGCTGGCTCGTGTTTTTAGACAGTGTGCTTTGGGCTTGACAAACAAACAAAATAGGGTTTGAAAATTTTAGGTACGTGGAATAAGCATTCTTGTTTTCCCTGCTAAGATGTGAAATGAACTCGAACCTGCGATGCAATCTGGCCTCATCAAAGGCTTAGTTTAACGACCATTCCACAGTAATCGGTCTAATTAAATATGGCATTTCTTATCTAAGATAACGTACGTTATCTTAGAAATCAACCTGGCAAATGGATTGTACTGTTAATTCTAAAGTCTAGTCAGTCACATGTTGTAATCCGTGGATACTGCGCAAGGATTACATGAGGATTACCATTTACATCCTACTTATATGAGTAGATAGTTCTGATGATCGAGCAACTGGAAAATAGATCGTTGAAACGGAGATTCATTTCTTTTTAACGTTTTTGTGCAGCTGTGTAGTGATTGGTAGAATCTTATCTTTGCCTTATCGTTGCCTTCCCAATGATAGAACTACTTAAAGAAATGTAAACGTGATCATCCCAAGCATAATAAAGTTTAAGTAATAATACAAGATTGATGACTGGACGTTGTTAAAAAGGTAAAACGATCTTTTATTAATCTTATATATTAAAAGGCAAGTTGTCTGTCTGTGTGTTGTGTGAACCACTTATACTCCTACAATTTTTAGCCGAATTTCACCAAATTTGACATGTGTGCTCTCTTTGACTTAGGACGCACTTTCTTATAATTTTTTCCTCGACATTCCGCGCTACCAACATAAATAGACTACTCTCAATTCGCTTAGGATTTGAACACACCACATCTATGCAACGGTACGCGTACAATTTTCACCTAATTTCTAAAAGAATTATGAAAATGGGAAATGTATCCAAAATAAATGAAGTATGCAAAAAATTACGAAGATTCATCTATTTTTGAATATTTTATACTAAAATGTAAAATACGGAAAACAGGCACTCGCGAATATAAAAAAGTATGTCGGACGATACAAGGGGCGGTAACTTTTATCAGATATTATTAATGATACGAGGGACCCGACATTAACGTTTGCAAATTCTTAATTGTTTTTAATCACATTTTTTACTGCGCACACTGGTAAGGGTTAGTGTTGCATGCGATGCTACCACGTAACAGCTATTCGCAAATACCTGTTCAGTGGTAGCAGGGTGTGCTAGAAATACCAGCCAAATCGGTTAATGTTTACAAGTAAACCTCCACGTTAACCCCCACCACTTTTCTTTCTTGTGAGTGGATTTCGTACACAGAAACTGAAAGAACACTGTCGAATATATGTGTATATTATTGTGTGAGTGTGCGCGCGCGTGTGTTTGTACCCCCACCATTGCTTTACAACCGATGTTGGTGTGTCTACATACCTATAACTTAGTGGTTCGGCAAAACACAATAATTAGTAGGCGGTGCTCCAGCATGGTCGCAGTCACATGACTGAAACACGTAAAACAATAAAAAAACTATGTCATTTTAATCCTGAGCAAGGCCTCGTATCTCTGCTGGTATTTAATAAACGACAAAACTAGTCATCTAGAGCTTCGTTCCAATCTTTTGAAAACAATATTATTTAACGACAAAACCTATTTTCACAGTAAGACTAAGGCATGCATGCATGCATGTATGTATGTATGTATGTATGTATGATGTATGTATGTATGTATGTATGTATGTATATATGTAATTTTGTGTGTATGCAAAATTGGCATGCCAATGTAATGCCCTCGATTGCGGTGGGTGATGTTGTCTCCTTTGTCCTTACATAGAACATGTGCTTTGTTTGTGGCTAAAGAGTCTTTGACTCTTGTTTTTATCAATGCCCGAGATCCCTGCACACTTGGTCTCGTTTAGTGACAGTGACTTATTTACGTTTTGGTTTTGAATTGCGTCTAACCACCTTAGTTATTATATTGCAATGTATATATATATATATATATATATATATATATATATATATATATATATATATATATATATACAGACATTCAAATGAGAGGTAAAGAGCAAAGGGTGGCACTTGTTGGCTTCAGAACAAGAGAGGAGTTAAACTGGTAGCCAAGAGGAGATAACAAGCAGTGATTTGCCCACCTCTACTGACCCACCAATGGGAAGGCGTTACTGTTCAAGGTCGAAACACCCGATGAACGTTGAATACTGTCTGCTGACACCAGTTCCTACTAGCCAAAGCTCCATTCACTTTGGTGAGTGGATATCTATCAGACACACCAACAAAACCATAAAGTATGGTAGAAAATAGAAATCCCAGGTAGTTGTGAAGGATGCAGTGACTTACAAGATATACAAGGAGATTGATCGAACAGTCTATCAAGACGGCAAGGACTTGGCAATTACCACTCCAAGAGGTGGAAAAACACCAATACCACGATCAAGAGAGAGATCACAGTGCAAAGGATCTGTGATTCGAATAAGGAAGATCGCCGGGTGAAGGCAGTAGGGCTTTCCCACCTGGGTCAATGGATTTAGTAGGACCAGGCACTTGAGTACCAACTATCCTGGACTACTGATCAAGGGAGAATGTTCTTTACATTTCGTGTTGTAACTGACCTCTTGTCAACCCCAAATAACATTCAAATATGCGGTAAAGAGAAAGACCTACCCTGCAAGTGCGGAGCAACTCTTTTTGAACAACATTTTGACCGGTTGCCCTAGGACACCGAGAAATGGCGACACTGTGACACGCGACAAATTTCTTGCAGAAATTGTCAAGGT
This sequence comes from Octopus bimaculoides, assembly GCF_001194135.2. Taxonomy (NCBI): domain Eukaryota; kingdom Metazoa; phylum Mollusca; class Cephalopoda; order Octopoda; family Octopodidae; genus Octopus; species Octopus bimaculoides. Next base: position 76,777,961 of record NC_068984.1, read on the forward strand.
TAATAAATACCGACCACAACTACCAAAGGGTATGAAACTCCTAAAGGAAGCCGACAAGCTCCCAAGGCGAAAGCAACGGTAGGAAACCTGTTTTCTATTTTGCGTTCAGCCTCATAATGGGAGATGCAAGCGGACCTGAGGGGGAGACTTGTCTTCTCAGAGGAAACAGTGGTAACAGCACTCCGACGAGACATGTTCAAATAATCATTGTGGTCGAAATGACAGTACCCTGAAAGGAGAGACTCGATATTCCCCACAAGGTAAAGAAATCGAAATGTCAGGATTTAGTCGATGAGACCTTGTCAAGGGATGGCATGCAGCCTCATTTGCCATTGAAGTTGGCCACCGCAGCTTTCCATGTAGATCAGTGAGCTATATTCCACGGAAGATAAGTCTGGAACCCAGACAACAGAAGAAAGCCATTATGGAAAGAGGTACAACAGCTAAAACTAGCTCAAGATGGCTATGATTGGTAAGAGCCCGCAAGTGAAAGCTTTCCGTAAGTGAAGGCTAGCTCAGTTCTCGTACAGGCTAAGGGGTGAAACGCTTGTGACGATACGGAAAGGTTTCCAGTATTGCAAGGGATTTAGAAGAGCTTGCAAAAACTCTGAGTAGCTCCTGCAGTTTCTACGTGTTGAAAAGCCCCTTTGATGTTTGTTTTAACTAACTTATGTTAATTAGTTTTTCTTTTTATACGTTTACATTTTGTACACTATGTTTTGAAATTTTGTTTATCTGTTGTAACCCCTCCCGTTGTCCTGCTGCTTGTCCCTTACTCCCCTCTTTCTATTTGCTGTATTTTACCTACATACGTAATGTATATGATGTACACACACACACACACACACACACACACACACACACATACACGTACTAATGCAATTTTTGTTAAAACTTGTCCCCCCTATTGTTTTCTTGCTGTGCTCAGTGTATCCATGATATGCGCGCGTGCGTATGTGTATGCACAATGATAACCTATATGTTGCTTTGATACTTGAATCATTGGCAACGTTATGCAGTGACAGACTTTGTTATGAAGCTCTCTTTCTGTCTTTGAAGCTCTCTCTCTTTCTTTCTTTCTTTCTTTCTTTCTTGCTTGCTAGCTTTCTTTCTTGCTGTCTGTCTGTCTCTTCTCTCTCTCTGTTTATGTCTCTCTCTCTCTGTTTCCGTCTCTCTCTCTCTGTTTCTGTCTCTCTCTCTGTTTCTGTCTCTCTCTTTTATCCTCTCTTTCACCCTCTCCATATGCCATGCCTATAAGCATTGGCACCCATGCCAAAATTTGAAGATACATGACTTTTCTCTGCTCTCCTGAGCTTACTCTTGAGGCATCTTAAACCCTTACATAGGCGAACTAGTTCACTTCACATCAGAGCATGTGCTTTGATGTACCGTTGGGCCTATGTGATACATGTCAAGTGGGGAGAATCCTCTCTTAGAAACCGGTTTATCTTAACCATGGGATCATCTATGTAATTCACAATTGGAGTCGCTGATAAGTACCACCAACTCAAGCCAGTGCGGACATGGGAGTAGCTGTGACTACAGAGTAACTTCATACTCCCCAAAACTGCTGAACTCCCGAGCTGAAGTCTCACCATCGGCTACAGCTTTATGTCTTGTCTAGAACTACCAAATATTATGCGTTTTGATTCAGGCTGTTTATAAGGTAGAAAAAAGAAGGACCTGATGATTCTAGAGTAATTGGTATGGTCATCCTTCTAAGCTGTCAAAATAACTTTGGATCTCACTCTTAACCCTCAACGGTATACAAATGTCTTTGCGATGCAGCTCACTCCTAATATCTTCAGACTATGTGTTTTATCCGTTCCTATCTATAGGTAGTGGTAAAAGCAGCGAGTAGTCAGGATCGTTAAGCACGCTGGACAAAATGCTTAGCGGCATTTCTTTGGCTTTACGTTCTGAGTTCGAAATCCGCCGAAGTCGACTTTGCCTTTCATCCTTTCGGGGACGATAAAGGAAACACCGATTAAACATGGGGTTTAATATTCCCACTAACATTGCTGGCCTAGTACCAAATTCTGAAACCAATATATAGTAGCGATAGATTATAGTATCAGTGGCAGTAATGGGAGTCGTTGCTATTTAACTCTGGATGGTCCCTGACAAAACAGGCATTTCTATGATCAAAGGTCATTCCAGCCAAGACCAGGATGTCGTTTCTTCTGGAAAAATCAACAGTCAATATTATCAACTGTGCCCTTATATAAGTCAATATGTAAAACTAGGTAAGTTTGGCGGTTATGTTTAGCATATCAAATAATTGCATGGACAATTTCTAATTGAACTGTTATGGTAATAATGAGTCTGACAGTTGTATGAATATTCATCGTATAATATTGATAGATCCAACTTTTATTGGCGTTTCATTTCCCACTTTCAGGCTGCTCTGTTTATAGATATATTTCTTGTTAAGAAGCGGAATATTTCTTAGTCGACTCGAATATACGTAGTTGCTTTATTTTAATTGTTGGTTTCAGTTAAAAGAATGACTCTTCTCGGGAATTTTCGATGCCCTCCGAGTTCTACGCACCAGATCATTGTAGTTTATATTTATGTTCGTTTAACCCTGAACAACTGCAAGTCGGCACAGCGGAAAGAATAAAAAGAAGAGAAAAAAAGAACCTATGATTGAACTACAAGAAATTGCATCAAAATCTTTCACAAATCCTGCTCTACAAAGTGGTTAACTGGTCAAATATATTAGATTACAGAATAAACTGTGAAGGTGCATGGCTTAGTTGTTAGAGACGTTCAGCTCACATTCATGAATTAGTGACATCTATTCCCTAACCGAGCGGTGCATTGTATCCTTGAACAAGGCACTCCATTTTACATTGCTCCAGCATATTCACCTGTAAATGACTACCAACTGGCTACTGATGCAGCCCGCTTTTCAGCCATCAATCTCAGCTCGGGAAGGAGTCTACCTCTGTTCGCGAGTGACTGCTGGCCATACAGTACTGTACTTAATATACAGTTGCGAAATGTCACTCGTTAGAATAGAATGCCTTGCTGTTCGAGTGCAAATCCAACTTTGAGTTGAAATCTGGAAGAAATCTATTGTGGCCAGTCCTGGAAGGACTGTATAGCAGGAGTACCGTCACAAATCTGAGACCAGTATCCATTTGAGTAATCAAACCAGAGTCTGGGTTCTAAGAGAAAGTCCGTACAATCCGGTTGAAGTCAACTGGTCTGAAGATGAGTATTGTAGTAATTTCACTCAGCTCTCAATAATGAAATGCAATCAGTACGGAAACAAAAGAAATTATCGTTAATTTTGCAGTCCTTGAAACAATGGCTATCAATATCTAGCGTCGATGAATTGTTCCTACATCGTGGTGTCAGAGACGTTTTGGTGCAAAGAGCATTGACCAAGTAAACTAGG
>NC_068984.1:76782907-76785063 GCF_001194135.2 Octopus bimaculoides
ATATATATATATATATACATATACACATATATACATAAACACTCGCACAAACACAATTATGTATAAGTATTAGTGCAGGTAAAATGAAAGGTTTTGAGAGAATTATCAAGACCTAGTACAATACAAATTGGAAACGAAGGAATGAGTTATTAACAGTAAAGTAAAATAAAGAACAGTTTGAACTCTTTAAGTTATATCTCAATATGTGCAAAAGATACCATTTTTACGCCATTATCTATTTTCTCTTGATAAAGGGATTTCTCCCCGATATATTGAATTGTTCTGCTTCTTCTGTTCAATAATTTCCTCCTTTCTGTTTTTTTCTCAATCGTTTATTCTCATTTATGTGGGTAAGATGTTAGGTCTGGTCTCCATTCATCGTACCTTCTCCATACCTACGAGTACAACAGCATAATGACCTTCACCGTCACCACATCATCACCACCACTATCACACATCTTCATTACCAACATGACTCTCTTGATTACCAACATCGCCATTGGTACGGCCAATGCTGTCATTCACTTCATCATCTTCCTCATCACCATGCACCTAAGCACAATTATCAATCATTACCATCACTATCTTGCACAACCGCTATATCATAATTATTATCATCACACACTTTGAGGTTACACTGCCAGCATGTCCAGCACTAACTCAATCCTTTATTACTATCATCTTCCTTAGTATCAACATTATCATTACAACCACCCACTCTACTATCACATGATGCCCCGTACCCGCACACTCCATAGCGTTTGCAATTGTAGATTTCTCCTTTTGTACATCTGTCCTGCCATCGAAATGTCGAATATAGGGAGCTGTTACTATGTTGATAATGCGAAGTTTCTATTGTCTTGCTTATGTAAAATTTGAGCTTCAATATCTTTTGTATAAAAAAAAAACAACACAAGGAATCCGACAAAATGTACGTTGTTTCGCCTGAAGTTACATCGAGGTACATACATACATACATACATACATACATACATACATACATACAAACACATGTGTGTGTGTCTGTGTGTGAACATTTCTATATACAAAGGCAGCAAACTGGCAGAATCGTTAGCATGCTGGGCAAAATGCTTAGCGGCATTTCGTCCCGTTCTAACTTCAAATTCCGCCGAGGTGGACTTTGCTTTTCAACTTTTCGGGTCGATTAAATAAGTATCAGTTGAGTACTGAGGTAGATGTAACCGACTTATCCACTCTCACCAAATTGCTGGCCTTCTGCCAAACTTGAAACGAATATTTATACATACATACATACATACATACATTTATATAGCCACACAAACACACATACACACACACTCACGCGCGCGTGCACGCACGACGGTTTTTCGCACAGCTTCAGACTATCGAATTGCACCTGCATGGTTTGAATCAATTAAAATTTAGCTATTATTTCTAGTAGCCTTTTTGTTGTTGGCACTCCGTCGCTTACGACGTCGAGGGTTCCAGTTGATCCGATCAACGGCGCAGCCTGCTCGTGAAATTAACGTGCAAGTGGCTGAGCACTCCACAGACACGTGTACCCTTAACGTAGTTCTCGGGGAGATTCAGCGTGACACAGTGTGACAAGGCTGACCCTTTGAATTACAGGCACAACAGAAACAGGAAGTAAGAATGAGAGAAAGTTGTGGTGAAAGAGTACAGCAGGGTTCACCACCATCCCCTGCCGGAGCCTCGTGGAGCTTTAGGTGTTTTCGCTCAATAAACACTCACAACGCCCGGTCTGGGAATCGAAACCGCGATCCTATGACCGCGAGTCCGCTGCCCAAACCACTGGGCCATTGCGAATCCACTCTAGTAGCCTAACCACTTCGTAAAAGTTTCTTTGATGTCTCTCAAGTCCATGCATTTAACATTGAGCTGTAACCTACTTTATTCTACTGATGAGCAAAGTTACTCCTGAGTGGCACTGAAAGTCTACGACGATATGAAACGCAACATAATGTGAAGTATCATTATATCAAATGATTTTTCGACTGTGATATCCACCAACGACAGAATTAAGTCCAAGGAATCTTCATTGTCTCAATATTGGAAGAAAAAATTGGATGATATAGTCTGGAGACTAAAACACACACACACACACACACACACACACACACACACACACACACACACACACACACACACACACA
>NC_068984.1:76785423-76786410 GCF_001194135.2 Octopus bimaculoides
AACGCTGGTAAAAACACAACGTCCTTGGCAGGGTTGAATAAAAAATAACACAGCCATATGATTTTTAAAGAAAAAAACCTTTAAAAACAGGAATCATCTAAAGCAGTTATAATACATCAATGACAACAGCAAGGTACTTTCACAGCGGCAGTGGAGGGAGCAAAGCCTGAGATTTTTGAGTTGATCCTAATAGTCAAGGCTTGTCATGTCATCCTCCGCAGACCTCCGTCAAGCAGCTCATTTTAAGATAGATACGCGAGTAAAATTACTAATAGAGAAACGAAAATACACTTTGGAAACAGCAACGCCACCATAGGTTAAGTGGAAACGATGAACGTGTTTTGAAGAATCAAAGAACGTAACATTGTAATACTTCATGCAAAGTAAATATAACAAATGAAAAATCCTTCAAGAATCCATAAAAATTCCCGGATCTCTACCACAATTTCATCATCTGTTCCTTGTGTTTTTACCAACTTTTCCTGCAAGTTTCATCAAATACCGTTCACAACTTTTTGACTTACTTTGCACACAGTCGGACAGACGGACAAACCAACGCCGATGAAAACATAACCTCCTTCCTTGGCGAACATTGAATCGTGTTGTTAGGAAATACTGCTGTATATATGTGTGGGTTGGATATTTATTTACGGTAGCGTAGTTTTCAAATACAGTCATATTGTTGTGAATGAATTAAGTTTTCCCATGTGAATTGTCAATGATACAATGCATAAGTGTATCCACTCTATACTCAACTACATGTGTCTGAATGCGTGCGTATGTGTGTATACATATAAATATTTATGGGATTAAAGGCATTATACTCACTTGTGTATGTATGTATGTATGTATGTATGTATGTATGTATGTATGTAGGTAGGTAGGTACGTAGGTATGTATGTCTCTTATCCTGTTTCCTCCTGTCATTCTCTCTCTCTATACACACACACACACATATATATATCCATACATATATATCTGTATATA
>NC_068984.1:76791922-76801922 GCF_001194135.2 Octopus bimaculoides
GGAGGGTGGAAAGAGGAAGCGAAAAGAAGACATTTGAGGAGGTTGGTGGAATACAGGAGGAGTATAGAGATGGAGAGGAGGATTGCGAAGATGAAGAGTGTCATAAGAGTTAAGATAACGGGAGGTGAGGAAAATGAACATACAGAGGAAGACAAGGCGGTTTTGTTGGAAGGTGATAGTGCGGATAAATTGAAAGAATTGTTCAGTGAGCAGATGGATTTAACGGCGTTGTGGTTCAGATGTGACGATTTGCCACCAGTGGTGGCATTCGAAGACATTGTGCAATACTTTGTCGACGAAAATAGTAAGAAAAATTTGTAAAATTGAAATGTGTTTTTTTCTTTTAAGTACCATAAACTGTACACGAACATGAACTGCATAAACAGTTAAATGACACTGTTTGCGTATGGGGCGCGAATAAGACATTTCATTTTTCTCATTATATTACTATATTCATATTCATTTGATTTTCGTTTTATGTACCCTACTGTATTGTGTTGTCTGTCTTTGTTCGTCCCTTCGTTCTAAGAGCTATATGCTTATAATAAAATAAGTGCCCCTAGAAATTGATGAAACGTGGCTGGTGACAGCCACCCTCTTCAACGCGGGGGAGGTTACCAATGTTTTGAAGGTCACAAGGACAACATAGGTGAACTGGTTTGGATAAGGCCTTGATGTGACGGTCCAAATCAGTGTCCAGGATCTGCATAAAATTGTGGATGAGATTGTGTTGTCGGAGGAGATCAAACTAAGAGTGGTAGTGGAGGGAAGACCTCCCATCTGCTACTATTGTGGAGTACAGGGTCATATGCAAGCGAGATGTCCCCAGAAACAAGAAGTGGAACAGGAGGTAGAACAGGAGGTAGAACAGGAGCAACAGGAGGAGGAGGTAGAGCAAGGTATGGTGGCGCAAGGCCAGGTAAAGAAAGTAATGGAAAGAGTAGAAGGGAAATACCCAGTCGGAAAGAGAAAGAAAAAAAGGGAGGAAAATGCATTCTCGCCTACAAAAAGCCCGCAAAAAAAAAGAGAAATGGCAATTTGGAGGAGATGCAGATAGAAGGTGCAGGAGTAGCAAAAAAGAAAATTGCAGAAGAGAGAATAAATGAAAAAGAAAGCATGCAGAAAGGAAAGGAAGCAACAACGAGGAGCGGGAGTAAGATGGACACTCAAGTACCAGGAACATCGGGAGAGTGTGGAGATGGGAAGTGGGAAGAGGTGGCGAAAAGAAGAAATGTGAGGAAGATGGTGGAATACAAGAAGAGTATAGAAATAGAGAAGAGGATTACGAAGATGAAAACCCTTATAAGAGTTAAAATAACGGAAAGTGAATATACAGAGGAAGGCAGGGCGGTTTTGCTGGAGAGAGAGAGAGAGAGAGAGAGAGAGAGAGAGAGAGAGAGAGAGAGAGAGAGAGAGAGAGAGAGAGAGAGAGAGAGCGAGCGGATACATTGAAAGAATTGTTCGGTGAATAGATTGAATTATCGGAGCTGTGGATTCGATGTGACAAACTGCCACCAGTAGTGCCATTCGAAGACATTGTGCAATACATTGTCGATTGAATAAAAAGTAAGTAAAATTTGCAAAATTAAAATGTGTTTAAAAAAAAAAGAATAAACTGTTCACGAACATGTATTGCATAAACAGTTAAATGACACTGTTTGCGTGTGGGGCGCAAGTAAAGCATTTCATTTTTCATTATATCACTATATTCATATTCATTCGATTTATATTTTATGTACCCCACTATATTGTGTTGTCTGTCTTTGTTCGTCTCTTCTTTGTAAGAGCTATATACTCATAGTAAAGAATAAAGCTAGCAAGTCAAAGTACTCCAGACTGATGAAGAACAATAACTCTGAAATTAGTCTCTGGATGCTGGCTTTGCTGGGTGGAGGTGCTTATCACGCTTGTTTGAAAACTTAAGGACACAGAACGCTTGTGTCACGTAGCCAACTGGAAACGATGTTTCCTGGGGCTAAATAGCAGTAGCATTCTTCCCTTTCCTGGGACTGCCACATTAAGTTGGCAATAAACCATCACTCTATAGATATCCTTTCGGAGAAAAGTAGAATTTTGCCCCATAATATAGGCGTAGGCGTGGCTGTGTGGTAAGAAGCATGCTTCCCAGCCACATGGTTCCAGGTTCAGTCCCACTGTGTGGCACCTTGGGCAAGTGTCTTCTGTTATAGCCTCGGGCCGATTGGATTTGGTAGACGAAAACTGAAAGAATCCCATCGTATATATATATATATATATATATATATATATATATATATATATATATATATATATGTCCATGTACGTGTGTCTGTGTTTGTTTTCCACTCCACCGCCTGATAACCGGCGTTGGTGTGTTTATGTCCCCGTAACTTAACGGTTCGGTAAAGAAATCGATAGAGTAGGTACCAGAGTTTACAAAAAGTACTGTGGTCAATATATTCGACTATAAATTCTTCAATGCGGTGCCCCAGCATGGCCGCAGTCTAATGACTGAAACGAGTAAAAGATATAAGATAAAAGATAAAAGATAAAAGATATATTAATTTTTACAGCTCTATAACTAAATTTATATTTTATATAATTAAAAAATAAATTAGCATTTTAATACACTTTTGTTTCAGTTTTTCTGCCCTACATCTTTTACAAATGCCAATCTTCGCTATTAAACTTGGAGGCATTATTTCATAATTTCAAAGGCAGTGATGTAATAGAATCGTTAGCACACCAGACAAAATGCTTAGCAGCATTTCTTCTGGTTTTACGCTCTAAGTTCAAAAGCAGTTGGGATCGACTTTGCCTTTCATCCTTTTGAGATCGATAAAATAAGTACCAGTTGAGCACTGGAGTCAATATAATCGACTAGCTCCTTCCCTTAAAATTTCAGGCCTTGTGCCTATAATTGAAATGATTATTTCATAAACAGAAGAGTTCCTATATTCATATTATATTCTTTAAAATTTATTTCCCATAAATAGTTTTCACCACCTATGTGACTATCTCTCTTTATTTCTTTTATTAATCATACTGGTAACGATTCTGCTCTTGAACATTCCTAATATATCTATTACAACAGCCTTTAATAACCTTAACATGTTTATTTATGTCGAATAAATGAATCAGTTCATAAAGTCTTAATTGGCTACATTGCGTTATTGAAAGTTCCGCACACGTATTTACATCTATGCGCACAGACTTATATCACACACGCACACACACACATATATACATGCATGCGTGCATACATACATGGTGGCTGTCAACTCGTAGACGAATATGACCATCACTATCAAATTATCATAGTCTACACATTAAAGAAAATGGCAGTCAGCAATGCCCGTGCTGAAAGTTGAAGTCGATAACAGCTTGCACAACGCTGCTAAGACTCTCACCCACAAAGCCATTATAATCCAGAGACAAGCAAGAGAAAGATCTACGGCTTTGCAATGCACTGGATATTTCTTATTTTGGAATTATCTTTGTCCTCCAGAGATATCTAAACAAAGACTTGGGGTTTCTCGCTCCACGAGAGGGTGCTGAAAAGTTCCTGGCTTCGAGTGAAATTAAATGCAGGAGGATCAGTTAATTGTGATGTTATTGACCATATACTGCTCTCAGATTCACACACATATTGCAGCAGTCCTTCAGTTTTTCTAAGCCTTGTAAAAGAACTCGGAAATTTGAACCTTTAACCAGGTCTTTCGTTATACATTTAAAGCCAGGAACTCTTCAGCAGCCCGTCGTTAGCTATTGGATGGCCATTGACTTTGTTGAGGGTATCTATTCTTTGATAGGTTTTACTTTTCGTGCTGTAGGGTGTCAAACGGAAAACTACCCCTTTACCATGTAGGCGTGTTAGGGGTGTCGGCTTAGTTGCTGAGAGCCCAACCTTCGGCTGGCTGTACTGGGTTACATGTTACTAATAGCACTATGAGTGGTCTGTATACATACATAAGTATACATACATACATACATACATACATACATACATACATACATATATACATACATACATACATACGTATATACATACAGATGTATATACATTCATACACACACGCGCACGCACGTATAAGGAGAAAGAAAAATAGAGGGAAGACCGACGTTTACACATGCAAAGACGTAGATACATGTAAAGGTGAATATAAATATAAAGATACGTATAAAACAAGTATTTGAAGTGAAATGATATGTATAACACACAGACACACACACACAGATTGTGCCGTGCGATACTATTAAACTGCTGTTATCGTTAAATTCGAGATCATCGCTGAACAAACATATTCTAGCCATGACTACCTCATAGTCTTGTATATCTAGTACTGCATTGTCCAATGTGTTTTCCCTTTTTCGTTTTAATGACTATTGAAAGAACTAGTAGGATATGATTTGAAGGAGACTGGACTGCTATTTCACGCACACACGACACACTCACGCATCCACGCATCCACGCAAACAATCATGCACGCACGCACGCACGCACGCACGCACGCACGCACGCACGCACGCACGCACGCACGCACACATGTACGCATGCACGCATGCACGCACATACATATACACACTCACATACATACACACGCACAGAAACAATATTGACCGAATTGTGTATGGTCCACTAACCAGATATAAGGAAAAACTACACAGACGACTACATATCAACCAAGACAACAACCAAAAAAGGAAAATAAAATAAAAATATAACAAAAACATGTGACCTTCATTTCAGGTAAAAAAAAATATAGTATGGAGAAATATATGAGAGAACTGCTCCTGTGTAGTTATTCCTTTTTTTAACAGTGTTGGGAAAGGTAGCTATTACAGCTATTCAGTATTCGGAGAAGAAAAGAAATTGTTCTGTTTATGCAATACAGCGTAATAATACCTGTTTATATACATTGCATATATTACATATGATTCATACATACATACATACATACATACATACATACATACATACATTGTTAAGTATATTCATATACGTGTGTATGTGTGTCTGTGCCTTATATATGTATGCATATATGTAACTACTTGGACTGTAGGTATATGTTTATTAGTATGTCGATTAAAGCACATTCACCGTTTGGGATACCTGATGTCATACACAGTAACACTATCGTTCTCACTGGATCTACGTCAGGAAATCCGCAGTGTTTGTTGAGTTTATAGATGATGAAGGAAAAGGAAGATGGGTTTAGTACGAATCTTTACTCAGCAGTAATCTTTACTGAGATCTCCTTGGCATGAAGTTCTGGCTAGTTACGCATTGGTACAGCCAGAACAACATGCCAGTGAGATCTCAATATATTTAGGGAGATATCTTTCTCTACACCAAACACTAGAAGGGAAACACCTTGACGCACAATATCCTATCTCTCATGGGACAAATGAAAGATGGGTCTAAACCAGGGACGTCAAACTCAATCGCACAGGGGGCCAAAACTCAAAGCACACTTTAGGTTACAGGCAGAACTGGATAAACATTTATTGAACAGACTAAAACTTTTTGAACATGAATATGTATTGAAACGGATGGTAAATAATTTTATTCCAAAAATAAATTAATTTACTTAAAATATTTGCTCTGCATAAAAATAGCTTCTATCAAAATTATAAAAATTTAAAATAACATGCTGCAAAAAAACAAAAAACCAACAAGAAAATATAAATAAAAAATGTGGTTTTTAGTGAAAATTAAAATAATGAATCAAAACTTTCAATTTTCTTTATGCAATTTTGTCCGAACTACATACTTGGCATATTTTCTTGGCAACGAGTTCATTGATATTTGGGGGCAAGGCTATGTGTTGTTGAGACTCTCAGGGTGGGCTGAAGGTGTTCATCTGTGAGACGACTCCTATGTGATGGTTTATTCTTCAACACAGAGAACATCTGCTTGCACAGGTATGTGCTTCCAAACAAAGACAGTGTTCGAACTGCATGTAAACGGAGCTGAGGTATTGTTCCAGGTGTGAAGCAAGTGAACTGTACGGGCCTCACAGAGTCGTACTTTGCTTTTAATGTCCCATTACACTGCAGTTCTATTAGCTCCATTTGAATCTATACAGGTAGAGTTACCACATTGACGGAAGCACTCAATTTATCAGCAAAGTGTTGCTATGGGAAGACCGTGTCGCTGACTTGGCTCACGATTACTTGGCAACAGGGAAAGTGAGACAAGTTCAATTGGTGTCCTTGTATCTCCCATAAGCGCAGCTTCACTTGAAATGCCTTCACTGCGTCATACATATCACAGATCATGCGATTTCATCCCTGGAGGTGGATATTTGAAACATTGAGATGCGCAGTTATGTCAACCAGAAACGCCAACTCCCATTTCCACTTTTCATCCCGCAGAACTTTGGATTCTTTTCCTTTACTGTCCATGAACTGATATATCTCCTCAACCAGCTCAAAAACTATATTGAAAACCTTTCCCCGACTGAGCCGCCGCACTTCCGTATGATAAGGTACGTCACAGAACTCTGAATGTATATCCCGCAGGAAAGACTGAAATTGGCGGTGATTTAACCCTTTGGCTCGGTTAAAGTTTACGGTTTGCGTTACAGAGCTCATTACATGTTCCATTTTAAGGCTTTAGCGCATAGCATTTCCTGGTGTTTGATGCAGTGATATGTTGTCAACTCATCAGCGCAATTCTCTTCTTGCATCTTTAAACGTATCCCACCCACTAGTCGACTTTTTTCACCGAACATCGCGGGTGCTCCATCTGTTGTAAATCCAACAAGTTTGTCCCAAGGCAGTCTCATGTCAGTTACACTCATATTTTTTCAAAGAGATCTTTTCCTGTTGTCTCGTGCATCGATTTTATGTCCAAAATGTCCTCCATGACGAACAAATTGGACTCCACACCACGGATGAAGATAACCAGCTGTGCCGTATCAGTCGTGTCAGTCTGACACGACTGATTTGTCTTGATGTTTTGTCTCGTAGTGGCGTTTGAGATTATACTCTTTAAGTACAGCAACATTAGCACCACAATTAAAACACAGGAGTTTGTCATCAATGTTAGTAAACGTGTACTCGGTTTCCCACCAGATTTGAAAGGCTCTGTTTTCAGCATCGACTTTTCTCTTGGTCATTGATATAGATAGCTACTACTACAGAATGACGTTACGTGAAAATGATCACCCAAAAGAGCGGCAACGCGGCTGTTGCGGTTCATTATGGCATTAGTAGATTTTACGTCATCAGTGTTTCACAACACGCGATTAGAGAATCGAAGGACGTGTTACCCAGCATGCTTTGCTGTAGTTACAATTAAGACATGTGACTGTCTTATCATGCCTCTTTTATGGTTAACCAAAAAAATCCATAAATGCAAAAGGAAAAGTGATGCCTGTAAATCTTCAGCAAGCAAATACACACAGTTAACACCTCCGGATGATTTAAAACTGAGACCAGTCATAGAAAGCCAGGCATGTAAAACACACAGACTCAGCAACGTCTTGGACATCCTCCTAAAACTCTTCCTAAAACATATACAGAGCTACATACGAGTTGACCTAGACATACTAAATCATCTGCCAAAAACGGTAAATAAACATCCAATTTTTACTTCATTTGATGTTGTCAGATTATATACTAACATTCTCCATGACTATAGAATAACTGGTTAGACACTCACCAATCTGAACTTCCAACATGCATAGCAAAAAATGTATCATTCATACTTGAAAACAACTACTTTACCTTTAACAGTTCGGATTACTGACAAACATCAAGAACTGTGATGGGTACGAAAATAGCTCCCACATACGCCAACTTAGTCATGATATTCCACTAGCAAAACATCTACGATCAATCTCTTCTAATATTCGGTGACACGTTTCATACACAACTCAAAAACAATTGGAAAAGATACTCTGACAAGCTAACTGAATTAAAAATTATATTAAACAACCTAAGCAATAACATCCAAGTCACAATGGAGTTTAACCCCAAAAAACTCGCCTTTCTGGATAGTCTAATCACAAACCAAGATGGGAAAATAGAAACGGATATATTCTACGAACCCACTGACTACAAACAATACATTCTTTTTACATCACGTCACCCGAAACGCACAAAACTCAACATTTCCTTCAATCTCGCAAAATGAATTTGTACAATAGTATCAGAACCATCCAAGCGTGAGCAAAGAGTAGAGTAACTGAGGGACACACTTATCTAAACAGCCTGCCCTCCTGTCATAATCACCAACGGAATAAACAAAGCAAAATAAATGGATATCGATGAACTTAGGAGAAGCCCCCCCCCCCAAAAAAAAAACAAAAAAAACAAAAGAAGGAAAAACGTCTTAGCATTTGTGTTAACCTTCAATCCCAGAAACACCGAAATATTTGAGCACATCTACAAAAACCTCACCATTTTATTTGCAGATGAAAAAAATGAGAAAAGTCTTATAAAACCAACAATCATCAAAAAGCAAAAGGCAGCCCCAAACACTAAAACTCATTCTCACTGGAACAAAAAGACAAAGAAACCCCAACTCAACTGTCACAAGATGCGAAAGAACAAACTGCGGCACTTGCCGTTTACCTAATTGAGGGACCAGAATTTAAATTTAAAGACGGCCAAACCTTCAAAGTTAAATCCAATATCACCTGCAACACAGAAAATCTAATCTACGTAATCACACGCAATGGTTGCCAACATAATTACATAGGTCAGACGGGTGGATTGTTACGCAACAGAATGACGTCTCATCATCAACAGATCCGAGACAAAAACACGAGGAAAATTCCATTAAGCAGTCACATTGCAAACTGTTCAGGAAAAGACTTACTCAATTTCAAAATCTTTCCCCTCAACAAGTGTTCAGATGTTTCAGCCAACAACAAAGATTAAATAAAGGAAGGCAATTTATTAACAAATATAAGCCACAATAGGATATAGAACCAACCTCTACCAATCAATAAATAAGAATGGACACTTAAAAAATGTATACATACTATTGATTTGGAAAGTACTTTCCATCAATTCTTAAATCTTCCAACACGCACGCACGCACGCGCGCACACACACATACACACACACACACATACATATACATGCGTGTGCGTGTATGTGTGTGTGATTGCATGTGTGTGATTGCGTGTGTGTATATTATATATTTTTATTAAAATGGGAAAATGATCACAAAGCACTGTTACCCAGAGTTTCACGGTCCCGTTCGTCGAACAGTTGTGATGAGTGTCCGAAGGACGGGAACATGAAACTGATTAACATTTCTGTAATAATTTTGCAGCGTTAATAATAATATATCACTGTATTTTTGGTTTTCAAGTATTATTTCTCCACCTTGTTTTGCACTTATGTGCTCACCTGTATATATATATATATATATGTATATATATCTTTTGCCTTTTGCTTGTTACAGTCATTTCACTGCGGCCATGCTGGGGCACTGCCTTGAAATTTTAGTCGAATGTGTCGACCTCAGTACCTATTATTCAAAGTACTTACTCTATCGGACCCTTGTGTCGAATCTCTAAGTTACAGGGACGTAAACACCACCACACACTATATATAAATGTACATACACATCTATATACCGTGTTCGGACAGGATTCCGAATGCACTTTTGCCGGAGGACAAGAAGCCGAAACCAAGAGCCGAACGGACACAATGCCGGACGGACATAAAGCCGAACGTACAGAATCATAAAAAGAAACATTCCTACCTACATAGTTTAATGGCCAATTCAGTCTGTCAAATGCTCATACTGTAGGAATAAAATGATTATCATATATTTTAATTTTCGTATGTCTTTTCGGCGTCTTGTCCGTTCGGCATTGTTTCCGTTCGGCTTCTTGGCTTGGGCTTCTTGTCCTTCGGCAAAAGTGCATTCGCCATCCCGTTCGTGTATCCTATATACATACATATGCATTCATGCATAAATGCATATATATACATACATGCATAAATACATACTTACATAGATGCATACATAAATACACAGATGCATACATCCGTA
>NC_068984.1:76807853-76810871 GCF_001194135.2 Octopus bimaculoides
ATATATATGTATATATATATATATACGGTTAATGAGAAACGGAAGATTGAAGATACGAGAGTTTTTATTAATCTCATTAACCAAATGCACAAAGAAACAATGCGAAAGTGATCGTGGTTTACTACCAGGCATAAACCATTCGTTTTATTATCTAATAATAATAATAATAATAATAATAATAATAATAATAATAATAATAATAACAACAACAAGAGCACTCAGAGCGCACAAACCTCCGCCCAGGCAACACCAACGTCTTCTCAACGATTAGCCGGAGTTGATTTTTGAAATGATAATATCTGAAATAATCTCAACTGCTCTCACAAACAAGAATACTAAAAATGAACCTGCCCACTCTCAAAAATTAAGTAAAAAAACCGAAAAAACCATCCAGAAATCTAATCCGTTTGTGCCAGTTACGAGGCCAACCAACCCTGAAAGTTTCATACGAGGCCAACCAAACCCTGAAAATTTCATCCAGTGGTTCTTGAAACAAACAAAGACGACTGAAAAACGACACCTCCGCCTTCTCTAAGAATAGTAATAATAATAATAATGATAGGCTTTCGATCTTAACTGATTGGAAGTGTTATCATGTACATTGTTTTGTCTTGGTATAAAAGATGCGCTACAGCAAATATTCTGCTCAATACCACAGATTTGCTTGTCAGTATCTTGCCCTTAACAAGTTGAGCATGTTCCTTGACGGCTGACGTTATGGGAATTTCTGATCGCTAGCAGAAGTAGTGGGAGAGCATCATAGCCTTGTGTTGAGAGGAATTCTTTGGTGTTTGAATAATACACCTCTGGAAACTTGGGTCTTTTGTTCATCCTTAAACAAACATTATTCAGGGACCTTTTTAGCAGGATGGGGTACTCAATCTGAAGAAAATTCTAACTGGGTCCCACCTGCAAGTTCATACGCCGTTTATCTTGATATGAGATCAACATATCGCGCACTTATGTTTGTGATGCATGTGCCTGGTGTACCCTTATCAGACGGGTAGTCATGATGGGTATATTGGGCTTCGTATATTTTTACCCCAGCGTCACTTAGATGGCATGCACTGCTCTCTCACTCAATAATAGTAATAATATATAAATCGCAGAATAATAAAAAGAAACTTCTTGGTACACTATTATCAGGTCATCCCATAAGTTCTGTCCGATTTTACCTTTTTTAAAATTGAATGAAATTTAATAGTATTTTAATAGGATAAATGAAATGTTCCGTAATGTATAAATACGCATGCGTGCTGGAGATAGCAAAAGAGAAAGAGAGTGTCGTATGCACAGCCATATATTATACAGTGTCGTAGAAGAAGAGATATCGTCGGATTACGTGTTGGTGATTTGAAGAGATGGTGAATGAATATACAATAAGTCCGCAACTACATTAAAACATCATAACACAAACCCATTTATTCTTTCTTAATCTGCTCTCTATTCCCGCTATCTTCTTTCGCTCTCTCTCTTCTTCCCTCCTTTTCTCTCTCTCTCTCTCTCTCTCTCTCTCTCTCTCTCTGTCTCTCTCCCTCCATTTCTCTGTCTCTCTCCCCCTTTCTCTCTCTGTGTTGTCTCACCCAATAAAATTGCCCAAAAGCAACGACAGCTCTGGCATTCAGAAACACCACGGCATCCCACGACCAGAGGATCTCCGTCCATACGGCCAACTACCTTAACATGGCCAAGCGTTACTCATTTTGTAACTGACCAGGCTACACGGCAACGACTGAAGTGCAAGTAGTCCAGGGTGTCCTAATTGAGGGAGCTCTCAAGAGTTTGTAAGGTTTTATAATAATAGGGAGGGAGGTCACAGGATTTCACAGTTTTTGGGTGCCTGCCTTCTCATCCCGTAGTACGTGTAGCTAAAATCCACGTGTACCTTACGACTTATAGTAGACTCTATCATAATGAACTGCTCATCGGTAGCACTAATCCACACCCTGGGATTATCATCAATGATGTCCCAGATCAACTGAACGAGCTCAGCTGTCGCGTGAGACCGAGGATTGGCGAATATATCTTTGTCTTTTGGCCACAGACGTAGGAGTGGCTGTGTGGTAAGTAGCTTGCTTACCAACCACATGGTTCCGGGTTCAGTCCCACTGCGTGGCACCTTGGGCAAGTGTCTTCTACTATAGCCTCGGGCCGACCAAAGCCTTGTGAGTGGATTTGGTAGACGGAAACTGAAAGAAGCCCGTCGTATATATGTATATATATATATGTATGTGTGTATATGTTGTGTATCTGTGTTTGTCCCCCCCCCCAACATTGCTTGACAACCGATGCTGGTGTGTTTAGGTCTTCGTGACTTAGCGGTTCGGCAAAAAGAGACCGATAGAATAAGTACTAGGCTTACAAAGAATAAGTCCTGGGGTCGATTTGATTCGACTAAAGGCGGTGCTCCAGCATGGCCGCAGTCAAATGACTGAAACAAGTAAAAGAATAAAAGAAAAAAGAAAGACGACATGCCCTCACCATAAACCTCTAGCTTTTTCTTGATGTTGAACCACTTTCAACAAACTTGGCGTTCTGCAAGTGGCGGTAAGTGTCATGGTTATAGTATGTCTTTTAATTTCCTGTATCAGATCGGTAGCTGCCGCGCCGATGCTGTCAAAATATCTGGTAGGAACATGAGAAAGTTAAGATTTGGTGCATACCATGTAACAAAACTTTAACACATCTCTCATTTATGGTTGGTTAAATTTTGTCGACTTATAACAAACGTATCCGGTATATGTCTGTTGGACTGTGGGAGTAGTATGTGTGGTGTATCTGTTTAAGCGCGCGCACGAACACACATACATACACACATATAAACATACGCACACACATACACATGCATGCATACCCACATGCACACACGTGCACACACATACACATACATACGCACACACACATACACACACACGCACGCACAAACGCATGCACACACAGACATACTCATACATACGCACACACACACGCCACGCATGCACGCGCCCACACACACACACATACACACACACACACACA
>NC_068984.1:76817265-76818022 GCF_001194135.2 Octopus bimaculoides
TTTCACGTTCCCGTTCATCGGACAGTTTGTGTGTTCTGCCGAGGTCGACTTTGCCTTTCATCCCTTCCAGGTCGATAAATTAAGTACCAGTTGTGTACTAGGGTCGATCTATTCGACTGGCCTCCTCCCCCAAAATTTCGGGTCTTGTGCCTAGATGTGTGTGTGTGTGTGTGTGTGTGTGTGTGTGTATGTATGTATGTATGTATGTACGTATGTATGTATGTATGTATGCATGCATGTGTATATGCGTATTTGTGCGTGCGCGCGCATTGTTGTATGTTCGTATTGATGTATGTATGTGCATGTATGCGTGTTTGTGCGTGTGTGTGTAAGTGTCTGTATGTATATGTATGGACATAAACTGGCAGGCACTGTGTGGTTAAGATGTTCAGTGATTATCTACACGCCATGTTGTGGCCCCATGGGCATGTGACTTCTATTATAGTCCCAGGTTGACCAAAGATCTGTGAGTTAAATTTGATTGATAGAATCTGCATGGAAGCACGTTGGTCAAATCATCTCTCTAATTAATCGAACATCCACCAGGATCCTCGGATCCCTTTAGGCACCTTCACTCCAAATCAAGAATTTAAATATCATCATTCTTAAGGATACTTTTTTCGTCATTTTTTTTCTTTTTGTGTGTGACTAGTCTTAGAAGCATTAAAAGACATAATGATCACTGTACCTTCATCATTTACACACACACACACACACACACACACACGTGCACAAACACACACGCAAACACACACAC
>NC_068984.1:76818298-76820714 GCF_001194135.2 Octopus bimaculoides
ACATCGCGTACGTGCAAAACGTTATTGATTTTGCGACGCGAAAGCACTATTCAAGGGAGACGACTCACTTAGCACAAAATATTTCAGAACCGTAAAAGCAACAAAAAATCATATAATTATATAATTCAATAAAAGATAAAAAAAAAGGAGGGAAAAGAAAAGAAAAATCGTACAAACAACACTGTGACCTTTCAACAAAGACTAACTTGCTTCATTGTAATATATTTTTATCATCTATTTCTTCTCATTTCATTTTTAAGCTTTAGTACTTAATAATAAATGATTTAATTAATAAAAGAAATATACGTGCAGAGTTTTTTACGTTACAAAGATCCGTCATAGGTATGAGTGTGTGTATATCTATCTATCTATCTATCTATCTATCTATCTATCTATCTATCTATCTATCTATCTATAATCTTTTATTCTTTTACTTGCCTTTTCAGGAGCACTGCCTTGAAAGGTTTTTAACCGAACAAATCGACCACAGGACTTATTTCTTTTAAGTGTAGTACTCATTCTGCCGATCACTTAGGCCGAACCGCCGATATGATGGAGATATAAACACACTAACACCGATTGTCAAGCGATGTTGGGGTGACAAACACAAACACAAGAACACATACACATAGAGACAAACATACATACTTACATACATATACATATATATATAGTGAGAATTTACAAAAAAAAAAAAAAGACGAAGACAGGTGTGCAAACAACAAACAGATGTATTAGTTTAACGCTCGAGAAGTGAGAAAGTCTTTTACGTTTCGAGCCTACGCTCTTCGATAGAGAGGAACACAGAAATAAACAGAGAGAAAATAATAATAAAAAAAAGGTTTAATGGCTAGGGTTCTATCATGGCGACTGCTGGACAGAGGGGTTATATATATATATATATATATATATATATATATATATATCCCATAAAGGAGTAAAAAACAAGATAACAGCGGTGGAATTTAAATGCAGGGATCCTATAACATGATTTTGAGGGAAGGTGGTTAGTTGATACTTTTGATACCAGTATTTAGACATACTTTATTATATTAGACGCCGGAGATGCGGAGGGCAAAGTAGAACACAGCGGGATTTCAACTCAAAACATAAGGAGCCTGAAGAAATACCACTCTGATAATTCTGCCACTCCACGCCCTCCTTTTTGTTTTTCAAAAACAAAAACAAAAACAAAAAAAAACATCAATAATAAGCTACAATGAATATTTTATAACAATTTCTAGATCGTTTAGTAAAATTAATAGCTAGTTGAAGGCACCGAACTGGCAGAATCGTTAGCACGCCGGGCAAAATGCTTAGCGGTGTCTTTTACTTTCGTCCATTTTTACTTTCTGAGATCAAATTCTTCCGAGGTCGACTTTGCCATTCATCCTTCCGGGACCGATAAAATAAGTAGCAGTTGAGCTCTCGGGTCGATCTAATCTCCGAAAATACTAGCTTTACTGCCAAAATTTGAAACCAATATCTGGTTGCAATTTTACACTCTAACCTGATTTTTGCACTTATCTAATATTCGAAAAAAGCCTGTGAAAGTTTAGTTGAACCATTCAGTGACTGAGAAAATGGTCAAATCAGTTGAGCAGCAAAGATTTCCGATTTAGACAGAATTTTGAGCGGTGGTCATTATTCGATATCATTAGGCTCAGTACTAGACTAGTACTTTATTTAATCGACCTGACGGATGACAGGTGAAGTTTTTGTGACGCTCATGCAATTCTGCCAGATCGCTGTCTTTCATTTCACAAACATGTTCTGTGCAAAAATGAAAATAAAAGCTCATTTAAAGTTATACACACATACACATGCGCTTACATTGGCGCATACATACATACATTGAAGCATACATTACATACATTGAAGCATACATTACATACATTGAAGCATACATTACATATATTGAAGCATACATTACATACACGACATACATATATGTTCCTCGACGTGTGTAGCCAAGAGTCGAGGGTAATACTCAGCGTGGGAGCCTATTCATTGAATATACGATGAATACGCTCTTGAACATTAATGCCACAATAACCAGCCTTGGTAAATAATTGGTTATTCTTCTGATCACATGTACTGAAGTAAGCATTTAATCGAAGTAATAGTGAACATGTTTCAAATCTGAATCCACTAAGAAGGCCTATATTTAAGAGATGAGGAATTATGTACATTATTTACATTATTTACATTTGACGGATCTTGTTTGTTGTTAATACAACGTTTCAGCTGATATAACCCCCAGCCTTCATCAGGTGTCTTGGGGAAATTTCGAACCTGGGTTCTCATTCCTAAGGTATTTTTCAATGTTGTTGTTGTTGTTGTTGTTGTTATTATTATTATTATTATTATTATTATTATTATTATTATTATTATTATTATTATTATTATTATTATT
>NC_068984.1:76820874-76823806 GCF_001194135.2 Octopus bimaculoides
CGATTCCAGGCAGTGACCTGGATAATAATAATAATAATAATAATAATAATAATAATAATAATAATAATAATAATAATAACATCGAAAAATACCTTAGGAATGAGAAATCAGTTTCGAAATTTCCCCAAGACACCTGATGAAGGCTGGAGGGTATATCAGCTGAAACGTTGTGTTAACAGCAAACAAGATGAGAACAAATATCCGTCAATTGTAAATAATGTCCACTAATCAGGAATTTGCTACAAAAATCACATGACTGGAAACTAGGGCATTAACGGTGACGATGAAGTTGCCACAGACAAAACATTGTAAAAGGTAAACATAATCTTTTTAGGTTTAGCTACAGAAGAAATTGTAATTATAAAAACCATTTTTTTTTGTGAAGTTAAGAACACAATGATGACCTATTTATTTGCTATAGTGTTGGCCAAATGAAATTTTATTTGGAAAAACTTTATCCAAACTTAGTTATTTTATGGCTAAACAATAATTAACAATGAACAAGTGACATTTGTTGAATGTATTATTAATTACAAGCGAATGATCTTATGCTAATGGTACTTAACAAAATCAGAGGAAACTATTTACCACATCGTAAATAAATCTCATTCCAGTAAAGAAAGGTAAAAAATATAATGAAAATGCCATAGAACACATTTGTTATATAGGGGAAAAGACCGTTGATCTTTGGAGAATTATCAGTTATATGGCATTATTTATGACATGCTAGTGGTCGAATATTTATTACATTGTCAACTAACAAAGAGCAAAGAATAAAACAGAAATCAATGTTTGGAGACAGTAAAGTAAAGAACACCTGGGTACTACCAATCCTCTCCAAGCATTATCTAAAAACTATTAAGGAAAAGCATCGGGATCAGAAGAGAGTTAGTTAATAGGAAAATCATTTAGAAATTTAATCGAAACCAATCAGCAGTCTTTATAGAAATGAAGGGAGAATCAATATGTCACTGATTCTCTTTCTCAGGAAAACACAAAGTCTGGAATCAAGCAAAGGAGCTTACTTTGGGTGTAGTGTGGCTACAAGAAATCTGAAGAGCTTACAGTATCAATGGCGAGGCCATTCAGATTGTGATTCAAAACCTTCATGATAGGAAAACGTCAGAGAATGATTTGACTGTCAGATGCTGGAATAAAAAGAAAAAACTTCTTTGCGAGGCATATTATGAATTTTTACCAGCAGACTCTCAATGAAGGCATATTATCAATCCGGTAGCGCTGGCTCAAACAAAACTGATACCCGAATCGATACCTCTCATATAGCAAAATAACTACAAGTGGCCAATTGCATGCCAGAATCTCATGTATAAAGTGTATATAAGTTGTCTGAACCTATTCTTCCAACATCACTGGGAGAAAAGAGAAAAGAGTATGCTGAACAACATGGCCAGCTACACTTTGATGTGCAGCAGCATAGAAAGAATTTGGCCACAGTCTGGTTTGTTTCCAGGAAAGTGTTCAATTCTGTTCTCCACACGTGGTTGCTAGAGTCCCTTCGACATGATAATGTTCTAGACACTAGTACCAAGGACAGAGACAACCTGGTTTCCTCTTTGGTCACCTTTCTGAAGCTATTTAGAAGTTGTTCTATTCGAATTGGTTGGAAACACTATCCCAGAAAGATGTATTCCAAGGGAATAGTGTTTCTATGATCTTGAGTATACTTTCAATACAACTCCTGTTTTTTCAGTTAAAGAAAATTTGAAGAGTATGTGATTGGCTCATAAGACATAAGCATCAACTGAACTCATTGCTTCCTTCTGAACGATCTCAAAATATATACCAAAAATATAAACAATATAAAGAAAATACTGCGTAAAGAAATAGGGATTAACTTTGGGAAATTTAAATGTTATTTTTAAAGTGTTTATTAGTAAATAAAGCATATACATATATATTTAATAAGTTTTAAAGAATAAAGTTAATTATATTTCAATGAGAAAATAAAATAAAAGCCTGTCTATTAAAATTACAGTAAATTGCTTGATATGGGATGAGGGATGTCAAAAGTAGTTAAGAATAGATGCAGCCAAAGAAGCTAACGTCGGGATAAAGAAAATACGATTGTTTTTGTATCTCATTTAGGTACAAGGTTAGCAATTTTGAGAGGGTGGGTAAGTAAATACCATCGGACCCAATACAAGACTGACAGTTAACTTTTTCGACCCCGGAAGAGTGAAAGACAATGTTGATTTCGATAGGATTTAAACTCAAAATGCAAGAGAGCCAGAATAGATGTCACCGTGCATTTTTCTCGACGTTCTAATGATTCTACCAAGAAATTAGTAATTAGTTTCATAGAGCTTATTCAGAGTAGATACGACGGCATTCATAAAATAACACTGAATGATGCTTTAAATAATGTATGCTATTACTATAAGGATAATCATTTTATCTTAAATCCTTTGAAAACACAAGTTTCTATATTCGAGAAAGAGAAGAAAAACGCTAATAGAAAGTTAAATATTGAAAATGGAATATCGCCAGAATTCCAAATATGTTGGTGTATTACTGAACTGTAACGTAACCTTCAGGAACAGTTAATTGTTTTCAGGGCCAATGTGTGTGTGTGTGAGTGTGTGAGTGTGTGATTGTGTGCATGTGTGTGTATGTGTGTGTATGTGGGGGGGGGAGGAAATCGTTAAAAGATTGCGAAATGAAAATGTGCGCATGTGAAGGAGATAGACTGTGTGTATGTGTGTGCGTGTGAGAGGAACAGATAGATAGATAGATAGATAGATAGATAGATAGATAGATAGATAGATAGATAGATACGTAGGTAGATAGATAGATAGATAGATAGATAGATAGATAGATGGACGGACGGACAAACAGAGACAAGTAGGCAGATAGACAGACAGATAGATAAATAGATAGATAGACAGACAGACAGAGAGATAGAGAGATAAAC
>NC_068984.1:76823816-76836290 GCF_001194135.2 Octopus bimaculoides
ATAGATAAATAGATAGATAGACAGACAGACAGAGAGATAGAGAGATAAACAGACAGACAGTCAGATAGAGAGATAGAGAGAGAGGGAGAAAGAAAGAAAGAAAGAAAGAAAGTAAAAAGGAAGAGAAAAAGATAGATACGAATGAAAAAGAGTAAAAGTAAAAATGGGCATTTCTCCAGTCAAACTATTAGCAAACGTTAACCTTAAGTTCTTATTAATTCTGCTAAAAGAATCGGTTTACTTGTAAAATAGTAAATAGATAAATAGAAACTACTTATAAATGTATTTCAATTATGTTTCAATTGGAATTGGTTCCTTATATTTAACACATATGCCACCCCGAAAGACCGTATTTGAGAAAGATCCAAAACATATTTCTCCATTCCAAACGTTTGCATCATTCCTGAAACGTAGTCTTTTAGGGCAAAATATAATGAACAGCTTGCTACAGAAATATTAAATTAATTTTTCTTGGGAAGTGTTTGATGGAAACAGTATTTTTTTTTCTCTGATAAGAGTGTAATAGAATGGACAAGGGCATGGCTGCCTATTTCAGGATTTCGTTTCGCAGCTACGAGATTTCATTTTCAGTCCAACTGAGCGTCATTTTCTCTTAGGCAGTTTTTGAACTTGAATCCACTGCACATCATCTTATTGCAATATCAGATTTAACCCAGTTGCGTACCATCTTAGTAAGTATACCATTTCAGTTTCTATCGGTGTGTATCGCACCTTTGACAATAGTGTTTTCTGTCGTAGTCTCAGATCAGTCGGAGAGACAGTTCTTATTTTGTTTGGCATATTTGATCCATCTGTTACCAGGTTTAACACCATCACCTGGTCCATGGAGGCCTTTTGCAGATAATGCTCTATTACAAGCATTCATCCCACATCACCAGTTCTGCTTACCAAAAGTGGCTCACTTGGCACCGTGTATTCGTCGCGATAACACAATTGTACGGCCGCCTCCGATCGGGAGAGGAGCGGCCCGTTTTGGATTTTGTTCTTAAATCTAAGTTATTTTGAGAAAGCAATAAACCCTCTTCAGAAAACCACGTAAATACTGTCATTTATTACAAACTTATTGTTTATTTTAGCTCTTTACAACAAACGGACTCAAACCTTTCCTTTAAAGATCAACACTTTCATCAAATGCTCATTCATCAAATTATAATATATTTTATTTAATTAAATTAAACCACTTTAATATGAGACGATTCGTCGACAGGGGAATGACAATAGATGACAACATTAGTTACATTGTGATTTTTGGAGCTTTGTACAGTTTCCATCGATCAAAGCTACTCATAAGGTAACTATCTTGCATAACCACACAGATAAACATACCCTCGTGAAATTGTGACCCCTATATTTTACATATAAAATAATTTCTTTTACTATAAAATTTTTGTTTTCTAGATATGAAATTGTGACCATGTAAATTTTATGTTTTAATTTTTTCTGTTTATGGGGAAAATGGAAAAAATACGAGTGAATATTTATTTCATGAATGCTGTGTATTATTAAATCCATAAAATTGTGCATAAAGTATATAAAGTGTATATATATAAAGTGCACTAAGTAGTCATCGTACTCCAATTTCCTTCAATTTTCAATAAATAGCAGATGAGCGACTATCTTTTGATACAGACACAACACAGGCCACGCTTTCGGGCTTTTTGGATAAAGTTTTCAGGAGCAACCCAATAGGTTTACTATTAATTCCGTGAAATATTCAAGGATCCCGTTAGTAATGAATAATCCCTTCTCTTATTGGCACAAAGACTGATATTTGGGAGGAAGAGTGTAGTCGATTACATCGATCTCAATGCGAAGGTGGCGAACTGGCAGTTAGCATTCCGAGCAAAATGCCTGGAGGCATTTTGTCCGACTTTACGTTCTGCGTTCAAATTCCGCTGAGGTCGTCTTGCACTATCACCCTTTCGGAGTAATCGACTTACTCTCTCCTCCGAAATTGTGCCAAAATTTGAAACCAGTTATATCGACCCTGATAGGATGAATGCCAAATTCGACCTCGGTGACATTTGAACTTAGAGCAAAAAGCCGGGAGAAATGTTGCTAAGCATTTTGTACAGTGCAGGAACAATTCTGGCCTTGTTGATAATTATGAATAATGACAATGGCTTTAATTGATGTATTCGTCACCATTAGATTATTTGGAACTCTTTATACCTCCATACAAGAGACAGGGGGAACAGGCCTGATGGAAAATAACAGACGTCAAGAGACAAAGATCAGACGGCGAGGATTCAAAGAGCGACTCGCACTTCCTTACCTCCAACAAACTTTCCCCTGCCATAAATGACCCCGGCTCTTCTATACCATCCTTGGTCTGAGCAGCCACCTCAGGCATGAGAGCCCTTCGCACCCTTCAAGATGAAGAGTCTCAATCACTACCTACAACTCTACTATTCGGATACGAGTTAATGCCACCGCCGACGACGACACTTTATCATATATGTAGATTGGTTGTAATCTTCTGAAAATTAGTTGCAGTTTTCAGTTCATGACACATAGATATCGCAAACACACTTGGTTATTATCTATTTATCTTTTTTTACCCTCAAAACTAATTTCAACCAAATTCTGTAACAGTCTATACACACCGAGAGTATTAAGTTTTATTGTGTCCGCTGGGTTGCAGAGACATGCTGAACAGAGTAGTTTCAGTTCAACCGCATGGCTATTTCTGATAGCTCAGGAGTGAAACGTAGATGCTACTGGAGGTTGTTGTCATAAAACAATGCGAAGGTTTTTGTTGTTGGCACTCCGTCGCTTACGACGTCGAGGGTTCCAGTTGGTCCGACCACTGGGTCTTTGCAACTCCTCGACAAATACCTGCAAACCACACAACGCTCACAACCGCCACGTACTCTACTAACGTGTCGATACTCCACCAGTTTTATGACAACAACCTCCAGTAGCATCTACGTTTCACTCCTGAGCTATCAGAAATAGCCATGCGGTTGAACTGAAACTACTCTGTTCAGCATGTCTCTGCAACCCAGCGGACACAATAAAACTTAATACTCTCGGTACCGTACATAGCTCACTAAGGTTTCACTGGAGCTATTTCAGCAATGTAACATTCCAAAAGATACCAGTGTGCGCGCGCAGCCACACGTGCGCACGCGCGCAAACAAGACCGTAAAGCTACGCCT
The DNA here is from genome assembly GCF_001194135.2 of Octopus bimaculoides. Classification (NCBI taxonomy): domain Eukaryota; kingdom Metazoa; phylum Mollusca; class Cephalopoda; order Octopoda; family Octopodidae; genus Octopus; species Octopus bimaculoides. Next base: position 76,826,999 of record NC_068984.1, read on the forward strand.
CACGGAATTTTGACCATTCTGCTTATTGCTCCAGTCACACGATTATTGCCCTTTTATAGGGCTTAAGAGAACCGTCCGTGTTATGTCTGACAGCGTTTAGGCACACAATGAAAATACTAGTTCAATGTTACCTATTAATCTGTTACGCCCACAGGATAAGTATATATTTTATAACATATTGCTTCAAGCAGAAGGCTTTCAGTGTCGGAAAGAGTACTGCTGCCGATATAAGCCTTTCCATTTCTACAATAGGTTGTTGTTGTTGGCACTCCGTCGCTTACGACGTCGAGGGTTCCAGTTGATCCAATCAACGGAACAGCCTGCTCGTGAAATTAACGTGCAAGTGGCTGAGCACTCCACAGACACGTGTACCCTTGACGTAGTTCTCGGGGATATTCAGCGTGACACAGTGTGACAAGGCTGACCCTTTGAATTACAGGCACAACAGAAACAGGAAGTACGAGTGAGAAAGTTGTGGTGAAAGAGTACAGCAGGGTTCGCCACCATCCCCTGCCGGAGCCTCGTGGAGTTTTAGGTGTTTTCGCTCAGTAAACACTGACAACGCCCGGTCTGGGAATCGAAACCGCGATCCTATGACCGCGAGTCCGCTGCTCTAACCACTGGGCCATTGCGCCTCCACTCTACAATAGGTAGGTCTGGAATTTAAAGCAAGAGGGGAGAATAGTGGATTAAACCGACTCAAGTGCTCATCTGGTACTTCTTTCATTGATTCCGAAGGGACGAAAGGCAGAGTTGACATCGGCAGAATTTGCACTCAAAGCGTAAAGCCGGAAGAAATGCGGCGAAGCATTTTGTCTGGCGTGCTAACGATTCTGTCTGCTCGGTGTTCTATTGAGGCCGCTATAATCAAGAAACCTCTTTCTTTAAAATTTCAGGCTTTGTGCCTTAATCAGAAATAGTTACTGGTGTCTTTTGGAATAGCTAGAGAAATGGAAGGGAGGTAACTCATGCAGCATTATCGGAAATGATCATTCATAAATCTAAAGAAAATGTTCTATAAGTTACTTTGAGAACGACGTTTATTTTCTCATTTATTTTACAATTAGTACTTTTTTCGTAATTATAAAAATGTACAGCATTTTATATATATCATTATTAGATAATATTATACAACTAAGTGCATTAGATAAATTAAAGTGTAATTTTTATTAGTAAAACTTTACGTTTAGTTCTCTCCCTTAGACTGATAATTTCAGCGATTCTAAGCGACTGAGGGAAAAAAATATTTACTACCTTCAGTCATTGGACTACGCCATACTGAAGTATTTGGCTGATGGCTATACTGCACCATATAGAACTCATTACTTATCTTTGAGTCTGGTATATATTTTATCGACCTATATTCGTCAAAAATCTAATTATGTGACAAAATATGTTACAGCACAAAGTTAAACATGCGATAAACACACATAAAAAGATAGACACACACGCATACACACACAACCGCACACGCGACGGGGTTCAGAACAGTCTTCGACCACTAAGTTCCATTCATGAACCAGTGATCAACGGCCATAATCATATATACCTTTATATCTTTGACTTGTTCCAGTCATTCGTCTGAGCCCATACTGGAGCATCACCTTAAATGGTATAATGGAAGAAATCGACTCCAGTTCATATTACTTTTTAAAGTTAAGTACTTAATTTATCGGTCTAAATTATCGAACCGCTAATTTTACGTACCGTATATAAACCAACACTGGTTGTCAAGTGAGGGTGTCTGTAGGACCAAAACAAGCACAAACATACACACAAACACATACACACATATATTTAAATATATAATGTGGGTTTCCACCGAGTTTCCGTCAATGCACTGGGGCTGTCAGAAGACTGTTGACGAAGTTGCCGAGCAGTGGGATTGAACCCGAATCAACGTGGTTGCAAACGAATCACTTAACCGCACAACCATATCTGTTCCGCTGACATACATACGCACATACATACGCACATACATACATACATACATACATACATACATACATACATACATACATACATTACATGCATACACACATACATATGCACGTGTATGTGAGTGTATGAGTGAGTGTAATTACGCATGCACATACATACATACATACTACGTTTACAGGTTCTGTAGGGACGAAGTTCAAATCACTTGAGTAATGCAGAACTTTTGGCAAGCATCTTCTGCAAAAGATCTGACTATAATACGCCTTTGATGTAAGTACGAGGGAGTGCAGAAAAATTCCTGGTTTTGAGGGTGTCACGAAAGGACTGAGTGGAGGCCCAAACTTCCGAGTTCTTTTACAGGGCTAAGAAAAACTGAAGGACCGCTGCAATGAGTGTGTGAATCTGAGGTGTGTGTGTGTGTGTGTGTGTGTGTGTGTGTGTGTGTGTGTGTCTGTGTGTTTGTGTCTGTGTGCGCGTGTGTGGGTGCGTGTATGTGTGTGTGTGTGTGTGTGTGTGTGTGTGTGTGTGCACGCATGGTGTGCATGTGTATTTGCTTCTTGTTGTTTCTATTACTCACCGCTTGACAACCACTGTTAGTGTACATCCGCGTAAATTTCTAGTGATTGATAGACTACATACAGAATTTAAAGTAAGTACTGGGTCGATTTGATTGATTAGACATTTCAAAGCGATGGCCCAACATGGCTGCAATCCAATTAATGAGATAAATAGGAGAGCACGCACACGCACGCACACACACGCACACACACACACATACACACACACACACACACACACACACTTTCTCTCTCTCTCTTTTTCTCCCTTACACATACATCGTGAGATAATAATTATTCCCACTTAAATGTGGATGTTCTTTTAGAACAAACTTTACTGCAGTAGATAACATGGGAGAAACTTTCTGATAGGACGGTTTTTCGTCTGTCTCTCTGATTGTTTTTAAACGCAGTACGTCCATAAAAGCTTTTATGTTGGACGAAAACCGTAGTAATTTGCAAGTCAATGGTTTATATGCATTTATTATGACGTATTGATGACTATTTTAATTTAATGATGTTTCAATTGGGCACACCAAATTTTGCATGCATGCATGCATGCATACATACATACATACATGCATGCATACATACATATATACATACATACATACTTACATACATACAGACAGACAGACAGACATACATACATACAGATGAAGAAGGAAAATATTACCATTAAGAAAGCTCCCTTCCAAGAAGATCTACAATTATTCTGATCAAAAATTTGGAACGAGTAGAAGGATTTCAACCTGAATGCATCATGGTTAAATACAATTGAGAGAGAATACTGTACCAACACTAAAAGTAAAACATACAAAACTGATGCAGAAACCTTCGCTATAGCAGTAGGCAAACTGCAGAATGAGAAGGGACCTAAGAGTTGAACATTGGCACAAGAAGCTGACATTTTATAGAAGCCAATTGATATGTATGTTCAAAAGGACTATGGAAGGTCGGACAGATATACCACATTGGCTCGCTACAAGGGCAAATCTTGTTGCCAAAAATGAAATCACCGAGATGGCAGGAAACTACAGGCCCATTGCTTGCCTAAACATTATGTACAAACTGTACATAAGTTGTCTCAACCATTTCCTCCAGGACCATTGTGAGTTGAACAACATTGTGGCTGATGTACAGGCTGGTAGAAAGAAGGGAGTGTGGGGAGGTGCCGAACAACTTTCAATAAACAAAGCTGTACTGTCTGAAGTAAGAAAACAACGCAGAAAGCTTGTGACAGTATGGCTTGACTATAAGAAGGCATTCGAATCTCTCTCATTCATAGCTGTTGAAGTGTCTACACCTGGCAAAAGTACCTATGATCTTAATTGCTGCTATAGAGAGACCTACAAAGACATGGACAACTATTCTTATCCTTACAACTGAGAAGAGAATAATTGTTTCTAATAGAATAGTCATTGCAAAGGGAATATTCCAGGGAGATATTCTTTCCGTACTTCTTTTCATTTTGGCCCTGAATCCATTATCGTTCCTACTGCAGAAAACAAATAGTAACATGCTAGGATCTTTAACTGCCAGAAATATCAATGTAACTCATAATTTCTTTGCAGACGACTTGAAGATTTATGCTAAAAGTGTTAAGAATGTCAAAAAACAAAAAAACAAAAAACAACTGAAATTAATAACATTTTCAGCTGATGATATAGGCATGGCATTTGGCCAAAATAAATATTCATTATTGATTATAGAACGAGGAAAGTCAGTCCCCCAAACCCCAAACCTGTGCATTTACAGTCTCTCCATTCCACACAAAGAATGTTACAAGTACCTAGGCATAGACGAAAATGTATCATATGAAGGCAATGTAAATAAAGATAGAGTGACACGAGAATATTACACCAAACTTAGGAAAATATAGCAGTCGGAACTCTCCTATTACAACAATAGAATATTTCACAATGCATTTTCAGTACCAGTGCTGATCCCAATATTTGGGATATTTGATTGGTCTATAGAGGAAATCCACTCCATAGATATCAAAACCCGCAAAATCCTGACAACAACTGGGAGCTTACACAGAAACAGTGATGTTGACAGGCTCTACCTAAGAAGAAATGAAGGTGGTAGATGCCTGAGATCAGTACAGACGGCCTTCGAAAGCCGTATTGTATCTCTTAGGCAGCATCTGCTAAACAGTAGCAGCAAAAATAAATATATTAATGCAGTCCTGAAAAGTGAAGTGAGCAACATAGTACGAGTTGAAGTGAACTCCTCAAGAAACACTCCCTTCCTGATGATCTCCAATACAGTCTCAAAACAGCTGTGCTCTCTTACCTCAGAGAAGACCTGGATGGAAAGCACTCTGCCCGGAAGCTTGAAGAAAACAATAAAATTGACACAAAGCGCAGCCTGTCTTGGACACAAAACCACTGCATCACATCACACTTTGAAGGCTATGCGGTTGCAATCCAGGAACAGGAGATTACCACAAAGTGCCTGGTGAACAAGAGAGACAGTGACGATCTTGTAATCCCAAGGTGCAACCGCATGAGTAGGCTATGTCATGTTTCTGTGGAAAACATTACGCATATGACTGGCAGCTCACATGCATAATGTCGTCACGGTACTACATCGTCCTAAAATGTTCTAAAATGTCGTCTCGGTATTACCTCCCTATGTAGCACGATGCTGTTGCTAAAACAATTTACAATGCCATCCGCAAAAAAAAAAAAAAAGAGAACTGTCCTGAAATAAACTTAGAAAATAAAAGCCATAAGACATATTTTTATACATAAGAGTGTATAAAGAGAAGACCCTTGCCAGGACTTCTTACATGCTAAAAAAGGCAGTTAAACCCAAACCACGAAAAAATAATTCTTAAGGCACGCTGTCAATGGCACTAGAGTAAACAAAATAAAAAGATTAGCTAACCCCATAGTTTAAATTTATTTAGTGTTGGACTATTTGACTACGCTCGCGCACTAAATTTGAACCGATAATGTATAAATATGGAGCTGTATGGTGCACGTGTTTTCGGTACGTATTAAAGCTACATAATTATGCATTTTTTAGCGATCCCATTGATGACCTACGAATGCCAAATTTATTTATTTCGTTAATAATAGCGAAACTCGAGTATGGGATTAACTAATTTTTTATTTTGTTCACTCTAGTGCCATTAACAGCGTGCCTTAAGAATTATTTTTTCGTGGTTTGGGTTTAACTGACCTTTTTAGCATGTAAGAAGTCCTGTCAAAGGTCTTCTGTCTGCGTATAAATCTTTATACCCTCATATATATATATATATATATATATATATATATATATATATATATATATATATATATATATATATACATATGCAAGTGTGCGTGTGTAAATATATATATATATATATATATATTCCCGCATGCGCACGCGCATACATACATACATACATGCATACAGGCAGGTATACATACATACATACATACAGGTATGCGGGTATGATTTTTTTATTATTTAAAAATAGAAAGTAATATAGACACATGTATAAAATCCCACTCACGCGTGTATGCGGTAGCTATGTATGAATATGAGTATGTAACTACATACAAACATAAATGAACGAATGCCTACGTGTATACACGCACACACACACATACATAAACAGACACATACACATACACACATACGCACACTCGCGCACACAAAACACATACACACACACACACACAGACACACATACACAAACACAGTCACAAACGCACACAATGGGATTTTTGAGAATACAAGCTTGGAAGTGTCAAGTTCTTTAAAACAACAGCAAAAAAACAAAAGAAAAGAAAAATACACAGAAACAGCAATAAAACAAAACAAAATAGAATAACATCGTCTATCTCTTTCACTCTGGAAAATTCAATAAACCCTTGAGTATGACATCAAATCCTTCATTTTGCACAACCTTACAAAGATGCGATTCGTTAGTATACTGAACATAATAATAATAAAGATTTTAGAGATACCAATATATTTCAGATTTGTTTTTCCCAATACTTGACATGAATGGAGTGCGTTGGTATCCTAGCAATTATGTTCTTCTGTCATAACTATTTAGCACTCCACGGAAAATTTATAGCTCATAAACATTTCTGTGTGGCTTGACAAAATTATATGTATTATTGTCATTTTTAAGCGTCTAATTAGCAATCGGTGCATCACAATAAAATATACTATAGAGAACTACGGCATTTGGGTAAAATAATGACAACACTTTTTTATTTAACTATTCTTCCTCTTGACGATATCACAAATTCAGAACTATTCAAATATGTATATAAATATGTGTTTATACACATTATTCATTATATCTGCTTCGTGCTCCACTGTGTCTGTTTTTCGGTTTTAGCTAGTATACTCTGGTCAATAAGTATCCGGACTGTTGCCATAGTAATGAAGCTAAATTACGCAGAGTAAAGCCGCTTGGCAAAGATTGACCTTGAACACTGCTGTGCATGCGCACTAAGTTTTAACGTCATATCTCACTTCCGCTGTTTACAGCGGTGCTTGGGAGGAAGGTGTGTAGCGTGTGATCGTCACATTGAACATGACAGAAAAAGTTGAGCAGAGAATCTGCATCAAATTTTGCCTAAAACTTGGCGATACCTGCTCAGAGGCATACTCAAAGTTTTCAAATACAATGGTTTTCGATACAATCAAGGAGACCTTGTGCAACTGAAACCCGAGTGTCTTTTAGGTCAGCTGAAAGTAGTTTTGTCACAAACTTTGCAGACACGTATCTCATACCCAAATCTTCAGTGATAATGGACTGAAATGAATCGTAACGGATGGTTATTCGACGATTTTCCCTCAGCTGCACGCACATCTGCGATGCTTTTTTCAGTCCTGCCGGTTGCGGGTCTCCCAGAAGGTCCGTCAATATCAACATTTTTTCAGCCGTCTTGGAAACGTCTGAACCGCTCGCACACTTGTGTGGGGCTCATACACTCCTCTCCATACACTTTCTGCAACATTGCGTTGGCCCCTGAGCAGGTGTCACGATGACAACTTTCTCTGTCATGGTCAATGCAACGATCGCACGCTACACACGTTCTTTCCAAGAACTGCTGTAACAGTAGAAATAAGCTAGAACATTAAAACCTAGTACACACGCATAGCTGAGTTAAAGGTCAATCCTTGTTTAGCGGCTTCACTCTGTGTGCTTTAGCTTCGTTACTATGGCAACAATCCGGATACTTATTGATCAGACCTTGTATGTACTTAAATAAGTTAAAATGTGTGACCTTTCTAATTTCCAAGAAAGAACAAGTTGGTGAAGTTGTTTGGATGAAGCTTCAGTTATCAGAACTGTTGAATGGTCTCATGTTTCAAGACGTTCAGTCTAGAAACTCACGTTGACATAATTCTGGGCGGAATGCTAAGCTTCTGTAGTAGGACGGCAGAATAGTGAAACGTATTGTGTCTAAGAACTATCGAACTACGACAACGAAAATGACAGCAGATCTAAACCACTGTCTTGCTAATACTGTGGGAAACAGTAGCTGCTAAAACTCTTCTCTCCCCTAGTTAGATCCATTAGCAGGAAAATGATGTCTCGACTTTCAAAAGTTGTTAATGGTTCAACAGTACAATGTCATCTCTGATGAATCCTCATTCACCCTCTTTTACCCCACTCTCAAGTCTAGTATATTTTTGGAGAGAGCCTTTATTCTAAATTTTTTGGCCTCAACCGTGGAGCATGGAGGTGGGTCTGTGATGATTTGGGCAGCTATATCATGGAATTCTCTCGGCTCTTTAGTTGTTCTACATAGTAGAGTTAACGCAAAGGATGATCTGAGTATTTTAGCTACTCTTGTCCATTGTATAGTACAAATTTTGTTTCCTGATGGCAGTGCCATCTTCAAGGACGAAAATGCGTTAATTTACAAGGCTAACGTTTATCTAAAACTGCTACGAAGAACACAAAAGTGGAGTAGACTTCTTCGATTAGCTTACATAATTACCGGATCTCACTACAATCGAAAATTTGTGGTGGATTTTGGATCAGCAAGTGAAGAGTCACTTGCTTCCACCATTGCCGCTAAAAGAGCTATAGCAGGTTTGAATTAAAGAATAGTTCAAAATTCTCCTAACAGTTCGGAACCAGTTCAAGTCAAATCCTTGACATATTATTACTTTGTTTGATGCCAAATGTTGAACTGACTCCGTATTAGATAATAAAACTTCCATTATTTTGTCCGACCCCTATAGATTGAAATGCATCAGTTGAGAGCACTAGCATATTGTTTAGAATTCCATAACAAGCAAAACTAAAATATTTACTATAGCAACTTTAATAGCAAAATGCAATAACATTTTACTGTTAATTGCATCAAATACAAAAAAAAAGCAAGAAAAACAAAGCAAAAATCTACAGATGCATTATCTGTGTAATAAACTATGAAATTAACCTTGACTTAACAACAGAAACAAATTTTTAAAATCCTGCAAAGAAGATTATATCACTTGCTACCCGATTCCCATGAACAAGAATAAAAAAAAAAAGAAAAAAAAAACACGCCAACAACAGCACTGCTATCATTACATCTTTAAGAAGATGGAACCAGAAACGGTCTAAAAAAAACCCTATAGTTCCAAATTAAACATAAAAGACTGCAAAGGAAATGTGATAAACCATTACTGAAAAGAGAAAAAATAGAATCTTGATAGAGTCGTGTCTTCACTACTAGAACGTGTGTGTATGTGTGTATTACGTGTATATGTATATACGTATATGTTACACACACACACACATACACACACACACACACACACACACACACACACACACA
>NC_068984.1:76836330-76843076 GCF_001194135.2 Octopus bimaculoides
ACACACACACACACACACACACACACACACACACACACACACATGCAATATAATATAAGTATTTTATTGAAGTGGAAACATTTCAGTCTTTTCTAGTTTTAATAGAAATACTATTTTACTCTCCATTTCTTATTAGGACTATTTGGCATTAGTACTATTTTCTATTACTTTCTTGTTCTCTGAATGAAACCGGTAGTGTTCTGACTTAGGTAGAGCTTGGCTCCCCAGCATTAAAATACCCAAAACATGCCGAATATTTATGCCGTCCCCTCAATACATCTCCATCAGACTCATTACAACAACAACAACAACAGCAGCAATACAGACACATCCATGTGTGTATGTGCACATTCATACATATATTCTTTATAATTAAATATAATAATCACGTTCAAAACCAAAAGACAAACAATGATGTCATTTTTCCGTTGAAAGTATATTTGCATACAACGTTCCCTCTGCGGAAAAAAAGCTAAATGAAACTATTTCTCTTTTATTTTACTATAATAATATATTCATTGGTGCCTGAATCAGTATCGTTTCCCTGAAGCTCCCAAATCCCTTTGGTCAGAGTAGTAATATTTCTCTTATATACTACACATGTGACTTTAAAATAGACATAAAAAAAAAGACTTTAAAATAAAATATCCAACGAGTACCGTATCTGATCTTGGAAGGTTATGGGTTAGCGGTGTAGAAAATTTTCTTCTTGAAGGCGCTGTTAGCTAAAGCATTGCCAGAGAATGGGGACGCCTTAGCAAAGATGCATTTAGAGGAGTACAGGGTGGATTTTCGAAGCTGAAGTACACAGAACTAATTACGATAAGCAGAAAATTATTTTTAGAACGAAGCAGAACACATGTTAACGAGGCTGAAAATGTTGGTTTTCTGTAGCATGAAAACCCGCATATCTTGAAATCAAAATACTTTATGCACTGTTTCACAATTCTTACCTCTGTCTTAATTACAAATTCATATTACACAGACACAGACACAGACAAACACAGACACACAGACACAGACACACAGACAGACAGACACACACACACACATACACACACACACACTTACACACACACACATACACACACTTACACACACATGCACGCACACACACACACACACACACACATATAACTCTTAAGAATATTATTGACAGTGACTTCGATACACATACACACGTGTGTGTGCGTGCGTGTTTTCGCGCGCGTGTGTGTGTAAAATAAATGTCTGATCAGTCAATGGAAAATACAATCAATATAGGAATAGTCTGCAATTCTGAGAACACTTAGTAGTTTCCGTTCACACTATAAACTTCTATTCTCGTTGTCCTTCAAATGGTTTCTCCTGCTTTCTTCTGACACACACGATTTCATATATCGTTACACACATCAACGTATGTTGTTACATTTCTCTAATTAAATATATCCAGAAAGTTTCCAGATATCGATCATACAAGCATCGATACATACATACATACATACATACATACATACATACATACATGCATGCATGCATGCATACATGCATACATACATACATACATACATACATACATACATACATATATACATACATTCCAATAAATTCTAGCCAAACTGCATTGCTGGCTCAAATAACTGACCACTGTCCCCCTATTACGACTATGGTAAATAGCAGGCACAACCGCAACGATTATTGTAGTAGTAGTAGTGGTAGTCAGGATTATATGCCGGTGAAATGTGCCCTTTCGGGAGAGAGCATTCTATACCAAAGTAAGTAAAAAAAAAAAAAATTACCAGATACGGTATTAAAAGCTGTTAACAAAATTGGTGATGAGTGTTTACAACAGTGTGATGAACCCACATACTAGCAGATTAACGCCTGTCTATATGCGCTGGCTACTACTGTAAAACGGTACATGAATGATATTCAAAAATCAAACAAAACCGAAATAACAAAGAAAGTACCATCATGGGTTTTGACGATAGAAAAGAAGATAACTGGTTTATGGAAGACCATCAGTCATGTAATGATGCATATTGCATGCAAACAAGCAAATCACTATACGTCCCGCCAACAGATAGAAATGATGTTTGGAGACAGCAAAAAGGAGACACTTGCAAACTGATTACCTTAAAGCAGGAGCTAAAAGCTGTCAGTAAAAAACTCCGACATCAGAACAGAATAACCGAGAGAAGAACAATAAACAAAAAAGTTAACCGCAACCAGGCAGCAATATACCGAGACATGAGAGGAGGAGCAATAAATATCACGAAACCGATTCAGGAGAAGACATAGACTCCTTCTGGAGGAAAATCTGGAGTGAAAAGAAGGAATTTAACCAAGATGTTCTGTGGCAGGAAGAAATCCGAAAAAGTTATTCCTCCTGAGTTACACCCAAAACATACAACATTAATGCTAGCTCTGGCAAAGATAAAATTGATCCTCAAATGCAGAACAACCAACATAGCAAAAGCTACCGGCAGAACTTAATGTATAAGATATATACAGCATATTGAAACCTCTTCCTCCAAGACCATTATCACAGCTGAACAAGCAACTGGGAAGAAGGGAATCTGAGGATGTGTCGCGCAGTTGCTAATCAGCAAAATTGTGATGTCAGAGGTGTGAGAGCATAGGAGGAACCTAGTTTCAATGTGGCTAGATTACAAGAAAGCCTTTGACTCTGTTCCCCACTCATGGATTCTAGAAGCCCTTCAACTTGCTAAAGTTCCAGTGAGAATAGTCAAAGCCATAGCTGATCTGACTTCATCGTGGGCCACCATCTTGAAATTAAACATAAAGAGTGACTGTATTATAACCGATAGAATACAATATCGCAAAGGCATATTCCAAGGAGATAGCCTCTCTGTGATATTGTTTATACTTTCTGTAAAACCCGTGTTATTCATGTTAAGGAAGTCTGAAGGGTATCTCACTGTTTCACAAAGAAACAGAAGAGAATGGTTTGGTAAATTCACACCTGCCGACCAACAGAGATGAACATCCACTTTTGGTGTGAAAACGCACTGACTGAAGGTATTAAGAAACTAGTACAAATTCGAAGGATTTAGCCGGACAAATTGACTCCAGTACTTATTTTTGAAGCCTGTTAATTTATTCTATTGTCCTCTTTCGCCGAATTGCCAAGTTACAGAGACGTCAACAAACCAACACCAGTTGCTAAACGGTAGCGTGGAACAAACACAAGCATGAAGGCACACACACACACACACACACACACACACACACACACACACACACACACACACACACATGCACGCACGCACGCACACACATACACATGTATGTATGTATGTGTGTATGTATGTATGTATGTATGTATGTATGTATGTATGTATGCATGTATGTATATGACAGGCTTCTTTCAGTTTCTGTATACCAAGTCCATTCAAGGCTTTGATGAGCCCGAGGCTATAGTTGAAGATACTTGCCCAAGGTACCACAGAATAGGACTGCTCCCAGAAATATATGGTTGGGAAGCAAACTTTTTACCACACAGTAGGACTGATCCCGGAACCAAATGGTTGAGAAGCAAACTTTTTACCACACAGCCGCACCTATATATATTATCACCATGACTTGCGGCCTTGCGTTTCGTGTTTCGTATTTCGTATTTTTAAACATAGTACATCCATATAACTAGCTGATTTATAACTGGCGTCAGTGGAGTTAATTAAGGATGCTGTCAAATGTAAAATGCTTCTTAAAAACATTGTTGAAAAAAATCTGAGATGTTCGAAGGAAGACAAAACATCTAAAATTTCAATGCTGTCTATTTCGTTAGCAAAAAATTTGGCGAATGAACTCGTAAAACTAACTAAAAACTAATTCTAATTTAATTTATGGAGATGAGAAAAATAACAATTGAAGAATAAGAAATATAATGACTTAGATATAGCACACTGTGTTTCGTACAAAGAATTTTTAGCAGAGAACTAATGAATATGAAAAAGAAAATAGAGCACCTATAAGTATATTACACACACGTACACACTCATCTACACATAGATACACACATATATACACAAATATATACATATATGTATATATATGTATAGGAATATCTATCTATCTATCTATCTATCTATCTATCTATCTATCTATCTATCTATCTATCTATCTATCTCTGCTCTCTCTCCCCCTCTGTCTGTCTCTGTCTGTCTGTCTATCTTTATATATATATATATATACACACTTAAGCATACGTTTATATGCATGTATATATGCATTATATGTTTTAAGAAACAGAGGACAATCTTGAAATAAGAGTTGATACAGATGTCTACACAAGGAACATTATTAAATTCTATTCTTCTGAAGAGCAACTTGAAATAAATGGACCAGTTCACTGAGAAGGTAGTGCATGGGTACTTGGCACGAAAGACCCAAGCCATAGAAAGAATAAATCATATAAAAGCTTGATATGGGCAAGTGGCAAGTTTATGATATTCTACTTTGAATGTTACTCGTATGCAATTCAAGAGCATCCCAACAACTTCCTGCAGCATAAAAGACAGAACATATTAACGGACAACAAATGTAGGCTTTGCAAAACCAGGATTAAAGACATCAACCACATTATTGTTACCGCGAAATCTTGTCTTCTAGATATCATCTTCCCATGAGGCACGATGCAGTAGTTAGAACTATCTGGGACAAGATAAGAAGGAAAAAAAAAAACCAACTGACGAAGTTGACTGTATTAAAAGCGGTGTGTTAAAGACTATTGGTGGAACTAAAACAATTAAAACAGCCACCAAGTTAAAGTACAATTGGTCAGATGTGTGAGACTATAAGAAAAATATACTCTATTGTGGAAATCAATGTAGTCAGAAAAAGGACTCCTATGGGCAACTGACAAGTGTTTGGAAATGTAGCATGTCGCTAGCAGGAATGTTCTGTATGAAGTTACGCAAGGCATTGTAAAACTTTTCATTCTATGCAGGACGAACCTGAGAAGTGGGGCTTGGCTGCTGAAAAGTTTGATATACCACCAGGTTCGAACTGGGAAGCGTATGGAGATAATGCGGTCTGAGCGACCCGTTGGCAGGTTTTCATGTTTTGAGGAAACGGAGTTCCTGATCCCAAATCTTACACACCAGATGTGTCTTTAATCTCCAATAGGCTGGATCAGCAGACGGTATAATCGGTGTCATGGTTTCCAAGGTTAACTTTCTTTGGAAGTAAACTTCACTTAGAGCCGTGGAAGTTCATGTACAATCAGAGCTGAACGATGTTATGAACGATCAGTGTTATAGTGTGAAATGAATTGTATGTTGGCTTAACAACTTTGACACAGTAATATCCATCATTGGGTGACTAACTCTATGAATTTAACGGAAAGTTGACAGTATTATATATGACCTTTATACTTTTCCTAACTCCATTAGAGAGGACAGCAAAATTCATCAGCTACTGGTAGATATGAAAGTTGATCGCAGACATGACAAGTTGGTGGCATACTCATGCTTTAAGTTAAATAAATTTGTTCTGTTATCTTTTAGTTGATCTTAGACTTACGCAGGTTTTCTGCAAAAAACGCAATATAGAAATTGTTTAAATCTTGGCTGCAGCGGAGCTAGTGAAAAATGCAATTAGTCTGGATACCGTCGTAATTGAGTTGCCATTTCTGTTACATAGCCGAATACTGAATCTTTACTTGAAGTTCTTACAGACCATTTCTAAATGTGTTTTAATATGTGTAATTAAATAACACTGAGACTATTAGCAGCAATAACAACTTGGATAACTACAAATTCTGCAACAACAGCAGCTCCGACATATAATCATAGTAATGACAGCAACAAAAATAACAGCTTTGATAACGGGAACGCCAACACAATCTTGCTGTAGCAGATATTAGTCCTCACACATTGTACCACCACACAAAAATTTATTATCAAACGATCAGAAATATTTACAAAAGCTCAGAACACTAGTATGACACTGTCTTTGAAAACGCTATCTTATACACTCAGCTAAGAGAAACAGGAATACATGCATGCACACTGACGTAGGTGTATCATTAGCAATGGACTCATTAGATAATGTCCAGCCTTTCAAATTGCACGTAATATGCGAGGTAGAGGCATGGCATAGCTAGAACAATAGAACTGTGGGTTTCACCTACTTAAGAGGCCCACTGCTTATATTTCATAACACTCAACCACGACTATAGAGCAATGACAACATCGAATCAATGAAGGAGCTTCTAATTTTCGCTTAACTTGGAGAAACTTGCTATTAAATTTTCCTGAAAAATTTCTTTTCTCACTGTGTTGGAAAAAGGAGTGTAAATTAAATAATATATTCGTAGACTTCCACAACTGGAATACAACTAGAACATAATTGGAATACATTTCCGAGGCGTCCACAACTGGAACACATTTGATCATAGGGTTACTCGATCAGGACTGACCGGGAGTTGAACAACAACAATAAAAACAGTAACACTAGCAGCAGCATCAGTAGACCGACAGTTTGATGATTTATTGATTTCCGGTGCATCTACTGACAGATAGACTCCACGAAAGGGTGCAGTTTGTTGCTGCAAATTGTTGAGATAGTGCCTAATTGACGCGTTTATTCAGTGACACCAAACGATGAGCTCAGATCCTATCATAAACCAATCTTGAAATGTAACGTATACAGCGTCGTAACCTCATATATTTTGTCTGGCTGTGAAATTGGGCAATACCACCACCGCTGCTGGCAGATGATTTTCGTCCGGTACATATATA
>NC_068984.1:76844077-76845628 GCF_001194135.2 Octopus bimaculoides
TCTTACGACTATAAATGCACCATCTCCACCATTAAACCACGTGCCTCCACTCTGTTGTACAAAGCGATGTGCACACACACACATACACACACACACACACACACACACACACACACACACACATAAACACACACACATAATTCTAATTTACAGAAAACAAAAGACAAGGTCAAATGAGGGAACAACAAGCAAGTGTAGTAATGGTTTGACGCTCGAGGAAATGGAAAAATCTCTGACATTTCGAGCCTACGCTCTTTGACAGAATTGAGAGGAAGAACATGGAAAGAGAACAAAAATATGTAGGAATTAACGGTTCAACATGATGAAATGACCGGAAGAAAGAGGCTGAGTGGTGGGGGTGATATTAACGGTGATCCGGCAAATGCGTGTGTGTATGTAAGAAGGATGTGCGTGAGTGTTTATGTGTGAATGGGGGTGAGTGAGTGTGAATGGGGCCAGCGAGCGTGAATGTATGTAGGCGTGTTTAAAATTACGTGGGCCTGTGTGCGCGTATGGACGTGGGTATGTGTGTGAAGTTGTGTATAGTATGTGTGTGAGGCTCTCGTGTGCATGGATGTGCGAGGTGGGATGGGGTGACGAGAAATAGGGGTTGGGAGGTATTGAGTGCTATTGTGCGTTGAGTGGGAGGGTGTATATGAATGCATGTGCACGTGAGTGTTTGTAGGTGTGTGCATAATTGTGCGTGGGGTGAGTACTGAGTTGAACAGTGTGCAGGAGTGTTCATATAGTGGTGTGTGTGGTGAACGTTCTGGTGAGTGTGTGTGGGTGTGTGTGTGTGCATAATGGTGTGTGGCGTAGATACTGGAAGGTGTTAGGTGCTATTGTGTGGAGTGGGAAGATGTGAGAGTTCATGTTCCTGTGAGTGTATGAAGTGCGTGTGTAATGGTGCGTGGTGTGAGTACTGAACTGAACAGTGTGTATGGGTGTTTGTATAATGGTGTGTGTCGTGAGGGTACTGAGTTAGGCAGTGTACAGGTGTGGAGTGGAGCGGAGGAGCAGTTAAAGGCGAAAGGTGTGTGGGACTATATGTGGAGTTGGTTTTAGATGATGAGATGTGGGGGATTAAGGCCATTAAGAGCAAAAGAATGAAGAGAGAAGATCAAATTTTGTTCACGGAGGAGGCGGGAATCGGGATGACCTCTGTACATAGACAGTCCGAACATCGACAAATGTAACGAGTGACTGGTTGAGAGGAAGTGGCGTGAGACAGGGGTATCATTGTCAAGTCTGTCTCGGAGGTACTCAGTGAACTGGTCGGCCTTGCGGCGTCCTGTTTGACCAACGTTGAGGGAAGGACAGAGAGCGCGAGAGATGTAGTAGATGACATTGCTGGAGGTGCAAGTAAAGGAGTCGGTGATGTGACAGGGGTGGGTGGATGTCGATGAGGATAGTGGTATTGGAGAGGTAGGCGCAGGTGTGACAGCGTGGGCGAGAGTAGGTTGAGTGCCTGGAAGAAACAACGGACCAGAAGGTCACATAGATTATGGGCGCGTTTGAAGGAGAGAAGAGGTGGATTAGGGAGGACGTGGG
>NC_068984.1:76845638-76846835 GCF_001194135.2 Octopus bimaculoides
GACCAGAAGGTCACATAGATTATGGGCGCGTTTGAAGGAGAGAAGAGGTGGATTAGGGAGGACGTGGGAGGTGGAAGGGTCGGACTGGAGTCAGCGGAAGGCTCGGAGAATGTTACGTTGGAGGGGTAGGGTGGAGAGGTGGTAGGTGAAGGTAAAATGGAGGCGATTATGGTGATGTGGGCACGAGGAGAAAAATTGCAGAGGAACGGTCAACGGATCGTGCACGGACAAGGGCAATTTGGATAATGGTGAGGGGATATCCACATAGGGAAAAGTGACAATCCATGAGTGGAGACTGGGTCTCAAAGTCATCACCTCAGAACCGGCGTAGACAGAGGGACTGAGAGTGGGGATGGAAAGTTTGATGTAGGGAGGGGAGAAGAGAATTTGAAATAGGATTGTGAGTCTGCGTGTTTCTAGTGGATGGAGGTGGTAAGGGCGGGGTGGTGTATACTGACAGAAATGTCGAGAAATTCAACAGAGGAGTTGGAGGCAATGCAGGAGAATTCGAGGACAAGATAGAAGGAGTGGAAGAAGGAAAGGGAGGAGTCAATATGTTCGCGGGAAAGTGAGGTCGTTATATCGATACAGTCATCGATATAACGACCATATAGATCGGAAGTAGGACCAGTGAACTGTGAGAATATTTGGGCCAGACATAGCCGACGACAGGGTCGCATAATTGGGGTCCATTCTCGTTCCCATGGCCAGTCTCGAAGTCTAGTGGTAAAACTCCCCTACAAGCGGGAAGCAGTTCAAGGAGAGGACGAGTTTAGCCAAACGAAGAAGAGTGGAAGTGTCGGACTGAGGGTTCGGACGAAGTTCTATAAAGTATTTGAGAACAAGAAGATCTTTGTTAATCGGGATCACCGTATAAAGATTTGATATTGAGAGTGAACAAGAGTCGAGAGGGGCCAGGAGGGAAGGAGAAAGAGTTAAATGAACCGAGAGCCTGGTCTGTGTCATGAATGTGTGAGGGGAGGGAAGTTACTAGGGGGACAAAGACACGGTCAAAGCATTTGGACATAAGTTCGATGGGGCAGTTGCGGGCGGAAACGATGGGGCGGCCAGGGTTGTTGGAGTTGTGGATCTTGATAGGAAGTAAATAGTGGGGGTGCGTGGGGTACGGACAATGACGTTACAGACGGTACAAGGAAGGCGGGAGGAAGACGAGAGGAGGAAATGTGGTTGTGAATG
>NC_068984.1:76848984-76851687 GCF_001194135.2 Octopus bimaculoides
TATATACATATATGTATATACATATATGTATATATATATGTGTAAATATATATATATATATATGTACAGTGATATATAGAATACGAATAGATATGCATATACGTGTGTGTGTGTGCGTGTGTGTATATATATATCAATATATATGTATGTATGCATGTATGTATGAATATATGAATATATATGTGTGTGTATAGATATACTTATATGTATAGGTATGATGTATGTATATGTGTATGTGTGTGCATGTGCGTCTATCTGTATATTTATACAAAAAGTGAGAGAGATAAAGAGAGAGAGAAAGAGAGAGAGGGAGAGAGAGTCCGAAGGCAAGAGAAAGACAAATATATATACGATCTCTATGATATGAAAGTAAAGTAGAAGGTATTGAACTGTTATTGTGTCGATGTGTTACATAAATGGACAGTGAAGGTCAGAGTGGTGAAACGGAGGCGGGCTATATTGGCATAATAATTGAAGAGAAAAAGCGACAAACCCGGAAACGAAATGAGTTGAAAACTCCGATTATCATCGGAGATATTCGGAAACCGTTCACTTCTGTCTCCGTAATAATTTATTATTTAATGATATTCAATAATTTATTACCTAAAGACATTTCATTGTAGTGAGCTTATATCTTATTCTATATAACATTATTTATACTGATATTAATGCTATGGACTCCATTAAATACATAGGACAGATGGAAGTCTGTGAAACATACGAACTTTCAAGAACATTTGAAATGAAAGAGAATCGTATAATGATTACTATGTTCGTCATATTTCTACCGTATGTCTGTCTTTATACCCCACCGCGTCAAAAAGCAACCGCCATCAGAGACTTACATACATTTACGCACACATTACAAACATATGGCTGTTTCATATTACTTTGTTATTTTAATTCCTTATATATGTGTTCTGACTCTCTGCACTATGAGTTCAATCACGCTGAGGTCGACTCTGCTTTTCATTTTTTCGGAGCCGATAAAAAAATACCAGTCAAGGGCGAGGGTTGGTTGGCGGGATTGTTAAAGTACTGAACTGAATGCCTTGCTGTAGTTTTTCGGCTTGGTATATTATGAGTTCAAATCACGTCCTATCATCCAAAAAATAAAATAACAATAATAATAATAATAATAATAATAATAACAAACACATAATTTTCTTATGGTTTCTTAAACATTCTCTAGAACAACACTATGTACAAATCCACATATATGGTACCCTAGGCATAACACCTACATGAACTTCTAACTTGTTGTCTCTTGAGGTCTCTGGGTGAGACTTGGATCCAACTTGTACAAATGCAAAGCAAAAGTCAAACATAAAATAATAATAATAATAATAATAATAATAATAATAATAATAATAATAATAATAATAATAATAATAAATGAAGAAGTATACAGTGACCATCTGCCAGAAGTTACGACTGGTACTCAGTATCTAGAAATTTGAAAAACTAATGGGAAACAGCTTCCTTAGTCCGACCGGAAGATCGACTGTCACTGCCAATACTGTCTTACCAAATTTCCATCCATGACTGGTGTTTTCTCATAAGTGTGATAAGCTAATAGGAAAGTTTAATTTTTTTCTTTTCAAATATGTAACAGCGTGAACGAAGAGGAATAGAATATTCTTAAAGCAATATATCTATACAATTAATTCTAAAATTATTCAACAATTTATATTTTCTCTGTCTCGCTGTGGGGCAGTTATCTTCTCTGTCAGTGCATAGACATGTGCTTTTTTATGCGGCTCTAAGAGTCTCTGACTCTTATTTCTAGCAATGTAGGAGCTACCCTGCACTTTTAATCACAATTAGTGATAAGTGAATTTTTCCTTTTTAGTTTTACATTACGTATAGCCGCCTTCGCTATTTTACAACTTTCACATTACTATTTTGCGGAATCATCCATTGATTCATATGGTAAATATTGTATACTGACAGTCGGATTTAGCTCAACCATCCAGGTGTGGAATATTTACCACAGATGAGCTTTAATTTTAAGGGAAACTAGACTAGTATGGTGATCGCACTTGCTGTGGAGCATTTACCTTCCTTGTTAGTTCATAGAGATGTTCCTTTTTGTGATTCTGAGGGTCTTTGACTCTTATTTCTAGTAATGTAATGCTACTCTGCATCCTAGTCACAATTAGTGACAACTGAATTTTTCCTTTTTGGTTTTATATTGCCTATAGCCGCCTTGGTTATTCTATCTATCTATCTATCTATCTATCTATCTATCTATCTATCTATCTATCTATCTATCTATCTATCTATCTAATATATATATATATATATATATATATAAGAGGTGGGGACCGTAATACTTCACAGTGATGTCAAACATCCAAGTCCGCTGGTACAGTCTAAATAATGAATATATATATATAAAGAATAATATATAAAAAATATATATATTCAGTATTTGCAAAAACAATAAATGAAGTATAAGGAAAGGGAAAAATTGTAGGTGTAGACGATCTTTAATTCATAATTTAGGTTGGTACAGAACCAATATACATTCTACAAATTGTTTCGGAGTTTAATTAATTCCAAAGACAAAAACGAAAGACTCATCTTGAAATAAAAATTAGATTCTTCGTCAAGAGTTACATACTGGCATGAATAATTACGATCAACAAAAAAATACGAAGACCTTTCATAGCCCTGACGGGAACGAACAAAAGAATATAT
>NC_068984.1:76852404-76854426 GCF_001194135.2 Octopus bimaculoides
TTGTGACTGTTCTAATTCAACTGTGGAATGTCCCTCGCTATGGTTATTTTCCAGGAGGTTCTGGCCACACGTCTTACGGTTCATCAACCCGCGCTGTTGAATTACTTTCTTCTGACATACCTTCCCTTGGTGGATTAGGATCCAGTTAGCTCAAGACATCATCAGGAGGAACCACATCCGGTTTCGGCCCCTACTCCTCTACCGTTTTGAGGTGGCGGGGCCCCTCCTTTCGGAGGTGTCTTCAGCTCTGGTGTTGAATGCATGTCTTCTTTCTTCTATTCCCTGGCCTCTTCGATGCAGCATCAACGATTACGTTGGAGTTATTCAGTTCCTGCTTCACTAGTATATGCTCAGTTGTGTCAGAAATGTAAAATTATGTGTCGCATCCTGTCATGCCAGGACTGTCTCATCTCTTCAGTACAACGACTCCCGGTATTTATATCACATGTTTAATTTTTTAATTCTAGCAGCTTTTTTTTCTTGTATTTGCTCACCATGCGTCTTTTTTCTTTCTACTTATACTGATTTAATTCAAGCCTATCATATTTCGTACAAATGACTTAATTCTTTTTTTACCGATTTCTATATCGGAACGAATATCTTTCGATTCATCTCAAAATGTCATATTGTGTTCGTCACTGAGAAGACAAAATGAGTTTAAAACAGTATGTCTGACGATCTGTATTCAACATTCTGAGTAGTCTCAATGTTTTCTCTGAGGCAACATATTATATCTAGCGCTATTATAAGTTTGTATATATATCTATAACGTATAAATGCTATATATATATTTATAACGTATAAATTCAACGTTATACGATACAATGTTGCTTCAAGTACGTATATTGATTTCTTTCTTCTGGTGCTTGATCTTCCAATCTCCGCTGCATATTTTTGTCCTAAGTTATGTATTATATATCTCTTTGTTCTTTCTCTTTGTACTCTTGTTTTCAAGACAAGAAAAAAATTTCCTTGCTAAATCTCGTACAAGTTCCTTGACATACATCCTAAATTGTTTATTCGTTATTTTAATTTTTTGGCCTCTGATCTCGTTTGCAATTCTTTCTGTCATTCTTTGTTTCATTTCTTAAAGTCTTTTCTCCTTTCATATTCAATTTGCACTTTGGGTCTGGCTCTATATCTTGCACTCACTTTATCTGATCGTCTCACTTTCTTCATTAACCGCTGTCTCTAACCATCTCCCCTATGTCACTCTATCTTGATGTCCTCTCTGGGCTTCCCAAATGTGTCTTGGATCGTCAGAGACGATGATTTTGAGCAATTCGATCTCATTATTATGCTATCACATCTATAATCTGGCCTTCTTTGTTGATCCTTTTATACTTTGATCTCGTGGCATGTTACATATGTATCTCCTTCTCCGGGATGCTGAGTTTCGGAAAAAATGTTAATACATTATAGATTTATGTTTATGCTGTACATATTTGCTTTTGTATTCGTTTTACATCTTGGTTATAATTTTTTGAGGTATCAGTTACAGTTTTGCATTATCAGAGATGACACCAATATCTATAATTTTGAAATTGCATCATATTTTTATATCGCATACATACATACATGCATGCATAATCCGTCCATACTTCCCCATATACATATGTATATATGAATATACATATACTTATATGTATATAACATACACACATTTACACACACACACACACGTAAACAAATAAGCACACACGCATACACACACATAAGCATATATATATATATAGTGCCAAGCGTGGCTGCGTGGTAGGAATTTCGTTTGTCAGCAACATGGTTTCGGGTTCATATAGTTTAACATAGAAAATGAAAGAGCAAAACACTTGGCATAACTCGAAAAACACCTTTTTTAAACATTTAATTTATATACATACACACACATATACAAATATATGCATGTATGTGCATATATATGGACATACATATATACATATATATGTATGTATATATATATATATATATATGTATACATACATACATACATACATACATATATATACATATATATATATATAT
>NC_068984.1:76855055-76855668 GCF_001194135.2 Octopus bimaculoides
ATACATACATTCACATACAAACATAAATATGAACTTATACACATATATACACATAATGTTCATCTTTCTCTCCATATTTTCTTCCCCTGTTTCAATCTAATCTACAATTTCTTTTCAACTTTTTATTGAGTGCTGTTTCTCTGGTTGTCTGTCTATCTTTGTGTCTTCCTCTGTCTTTAACGTTTGCCTTACTTCTCATTCCTTCTTGATGTATCATTCACTCTCTATCTCTCTCTCTTAATTCTTTCCGCTCTTTCCACATAGTGCCTCTCACTTTCCCGTTACGCACACACCATTTTACTTCCTTTCTAACTCTTATCTTCTAGTGATCTCCCTCTGAGCTCACTATCTACTATTGATGGTATAACCTACCACATACATTAGGCAAAAATACGAATAAAGCAAACCACAGTATCATGAAAGCGAGCCAGCAGAAACTTCGAAGTTACTGTTTACATTTTCCTGGTAAAAGTTAAAACACATACATACATACATACATACATACGTACTTACATACGTACATACGTACATACGTACGTATGTATGTATGTTTGTGTGTGTGTGTGTGTGTGTGTGTGTGTGTGTGTGTGTGTGTGTGTGTGTGTGTGTGTGT
>NC_068984.1:76856240-76859102 GCF_001194135.2 Octopus bimaculoides
CACACGTACATACATACATACATACCTACATACATACATACATATATATATACATACTTGTGTGTGTGTGTGTGTGTGTGTGCATGTATATGTAAGTATACATACTGAATTAAGAACGGATATACGCATTATACACACACACACAAACACACAAACACACATATATTTACATAATACGCAATTGCGTGTGTGCGTACACATGTATGTGTATCTAGGAGTGTATACGATTGAAGCTACTAACAAGTATCTTTCGTTCGTCTTCTTTGTTACTTTACTATTGTATTTCTTTCGTTCGTACAAAAAAGAAAGTCCACTCATCTCTGTTTGTCTTTTTCTTTCGCTTTCTCTCTCTCTCTCTCTCTCTCTCTCTCTCTCTCTCTCTCAAACACTTTCTTAGTATTATTTATTCAAAAAGTTTCAACAATAGGCTCTAACAATACGACCTATCGTTCAGAGAAGACGCTCCAATCTGGTTTCCGTTGGACGAGACTGGAGCGTCTACCTTTCTGCTTTTAACCGAAGGGATGCATTTTACTCATCACCGCTCTCTGAAAAGCTGGCTTGGCATGCCGCTGCTACTGATGCGTAGACATGCACTGAGACTACGACATCTTCAGCAATTTTTGGACGATGAGAAGATGCGGCGTCTGTTTGTAATACACTTGTTTCCACAACTCAACTTTTGATATGTCTGAAGGCCAAGATTGAGCGTCGAGCACGTGTAATATTGTCAGACACTCACAACATTCTATAAATCGGGTAATGTAGTCGCTGGGAATTTCACTTTAACAATATATAAAGGACAAGTGATAAGAGTGATGATATCCTCGGAGAAATGAAGACGAACTGGCTGGGCTGTCCAGAAGGACTTTCGATCCAGAGACAACACTGGGTGACTTCCAGAAATGATTAGCCAGGCGATGTTACCGAGAAGCACTGCCAGTCTGAGACCAAACTCTTCATGTGCGGAAGTGCTGTCATACAGGTCTGTTCGAGATGTGCGCAGAATGTTGAAACCGTTCTGTATGCACTCGTATAGTACAGTTTCTTTTTCAACAAATATCAGCAATTTCACAGAATTACTGAGTTGTAGAGTTATAATGAACTAATATTGTAGCATGTAAGACGGATCGGATTATCGGCCGAGTCTATGATGAAAATCGTCCCACTACCTTCTTTTAATAGGACTGGGTATGCCGTTCTCCTCTCTCTTTGGTGTCTATGGCGAAAGAAGCTGAGTGGTGGATGAATCTGAAAGGATTGAGGACATATACTTTATTCTTTGATCAAGCTCTTGTCGACATTTATCACGACTCATTTGGGAACGAAGGTGAGGGTGGAGATGGAATTGTTATCCTGCAATGAATTTTTCAAAAGGTAGGTGACTGTCATACAAACAGTTAGGGCTAATGGAACGACTCTAAGCATGTGCCTGTAGATCGGTAACATTTGGCAGAGAGTACTTACCCTTGGTCGTCAGGAAGATATTGAATCCTTTGTCAGCCTTACATTGATAGCCTCCGGTATAAGGAGAAATATATTATCCGATCATTCATATATTTTGTATACTACGTATACTTTTTATCTTCGTTTTCTTTTTTCTTAGCCCCCACTTAATTTTATGTATGTCTCCGCACATATTGTAACCTATCTTTGTGATGTACGTGAGAGTTTACGCGAGAAGAAACTTGCTGAACGTGTCGCGCAATGAGATTAAACTTGAATCTGTGATTACAGAACCATCTTAACAACACGGCCATACATGTAGCTAGAACTACATGACTCAGAATGTTCTGAGGAGAGTTACTTGTTATTTCTAGAAACTGGTTCAAAATATTTAAAAAAAAGATAGAATATAAAATGAATAAATTAAGAAGTAAAATTGTATACAAAGCGTGCATAAACGAACGGAATAAAATAGTTATTTGCCTGTAGCTATTTAGCATTAGATCATAATACCTTATGCTTTTACTTGGTGAAGATTTATGTTAATAAGTTCATTAGTAAATTCATTTGTATTTAATTAAATCAATTCGAGAAACGTTCACACGTAATACGTAAAAGTATTAAATATATAATGAAGAAAATACATTTTATAAACGTGAAAGCCGATAGTAATGACAGTTGCAGCAGTGGAGACACTAAATCACTGGAATAAATATTTATGGTTTGTTCTTGATGGCTTTTGTGCGCATATCTAAGTGATATTGTCATTACATTCCATATGATTGTACTACTGCGGTTGTTTAGTCACAAGATAGCTCTGATCGAGATGTATGGTCAATCATAGACAACCATGGTCAACACATCGTTCTCCATAACTAGGATTACATTGTGTATGCTTTTTAAAGACTGGGATTTTATTAGAAAATTTGGTTGCCATTTCTAGCAGATTGTTACCACGGTTGTCAAACTATTTAGCAACCTTTTTTCATAATTCACTCACTTAAAGTCTATTACGACAGTATTTGGTTGCTGCTTAGATTATTCTTGTTGTTTAACGCAAAATCAGGTCTGATCCTTCAGAACAATCGCCTAAGAGATTTCAGAGGTAAACTTCAGGATTTTGTTTTTAATTTTTAGCACAGAACATTTAAAAATATAAAATTCAGTGTGTTACCCAACTTTTTGAAGAGAAGATACAGAGTGATTTGAGATTTAACTTATTTTTCTCACTAGCAGAGACTCATTATTTGGCTTGCAAAGAAATTCATTTTGTTCTGCAATGATAATTACTAGTGAGAAAAGTGGATGGAAAGAGGCAGGTGGAAAAGATAGATGAGTGGACAGACATAAAGGGTGAGTGAGTCAGTGAGAAAGAGAAAGATATATATATATATATATATAAAGAGAGAGAGAGAG
>NC_068984.1:76859190-76861092 GCF_001194135.2 Octopus bimaculoides
ATATATATATATATATATATATATATATATTTATATCTCACCAGATAGAGTATTTTTTGTTTTTCTTTTTATCATTGAACAGTATGTTATATATATGTGTGTGTGTGTGTATACACACACACACACACACACACACACATATATATTTAGACAAGAAGAAATGAACTTAGAGGGAGAACACTGAGACTGAAAAAAATGTACTAAGAAAAGTGTTCATGATTTATAGATCAAGTATCCCATTAAATTGTCCAAGTTAGACCATTTCGATTTTAAGTGTAAACATCGTAGGTTATATATAAATCCTAGCTGAATAGCCCGTCGTTGCCAAGAAATTTTTACAATAGAAAGTCTTATATAAATTTTTATTTATCCCATGTCAGAGCACTTCTTCCCCGATAGATAGTCCTCTTGCTCAGAATAGATTTGGGCAATTTTTCGCCAAAAGATTTCGTTGTGGATTTTGTTTCCTTTTTAAATTATTTTCATGTCTGTTCTACCGAACGTTTCACATGACATTATTCATTAAAGCTTCAGAAGTTCTTACAACTTTGGTCATCGTAATTGCTTTGCTTTCGTTTGTTTAATAAGAATTCCTCCTCTTAATGATTTTGCTTTCATTATTGATAGACAACCATCATGCAGAAAATGCCATCTATCCTGTAGCTGCCAGGCAGAAAAAGCCAGCTTCCAAATCCTGGTTAGGTCAAATTGATTAACAACTATTTTCTGAATTTTTTTCTGCAACAAATAAATAGCATAATCGGATTTAACGTGGAAAATTATTAAAGTATACCAAATTTGAAAATTTTGATATAATTTTAAAATCGCACAATATGTGACAGGAACAGAGATGAGCCTCCAAAAGTGGAGAGACAGAAGTTATAGGACGTGACACACACACACATTTACAAAGTACACAACCACGAGTTTAAAATGGTGTATAGTAAGGATATGTATGTATGTATGTACGCATGCATATACATATATATATATGTGTGTGTGTGTGTGTGTGTGTATGTGTGTGTGTGTGTGTGTGTGTGTGTGTGAGTGTTTCTTTGCTATGGACTGCAGAAAAGCCCTACTATCTTTCCCTTAGACTTATACTTCTTGCAACCTTCGCATTTTATCATATAATTCGCCCAACGCCCCTGGAGGGCACACTTTAGATTTTTATTGAAATACAATTAGCCTATTATTGAACTGGATGTTAGTGTAACATGTATGTAAAGTTTCGTGAATATTGGTTCGCTATTTTAGGAACTAAGATGGTAGTAGACTGACAGACAGACAGAAATTGCCATTTATATGTTACATCCAACGTTAGAGGATAACACTTTAAAAGAAAGGATATATTCGAAAAGTAATACAAAACATACAGAAATATGCGATGGTGACGTTTGAAACGCATCTGATAATGAGACTACGATTAAGGCTGATGTGGAGCTACACTGTAAAAACAAGGATACCATAAGCTGACGCGGTTTCTCTGAAACAGGAAGGTCACGTTAGTAATGGTCACTCACTTGGTCATATAATATTATAATATTATAACTCGTAAGTAACCTTATCATTTCGCATTTGTCTTGCTTCTATATGTTGATTCCCTGACGATGAATATATGTGCAATTCCAGCAGCTCTTACTTCTTTGGAGTAGGGTGCACATATATTTTGAAACATATGTCTGAATTAAAGGAACTTTTATTTATATGCGTTTTGCTCCATTTATTGTTAATATTAATATCTACTCAAAATGCATCGCTTTAACTTGGTATCTCTACCTATAAAATGGGTGTGATATCCTGTTTTTGTGTGTGATTTTTGCTACCATATTTACATTGTCAGGGTTTTTTAAACTGAGATAATATTAGTATATACATAAACTTACATATATATATATGTAT
>NC_068984.1:76861102-76862549 GCF_001194135.2 Octopus bimaculoides
CCATATTTACATTGTCAGGGTTTTTTAAACTGAGATAATATTAGTATATACATAAACTTACATATATATATATGTATGTATATATTCATACAGATGAACGGAGAAAGTGAGAGAGAGAGAGAAAGAGAGAGAGAGAGAGAGAGAGAGAGAGAGAGAAAGAGAGAGAAAGATGAGGCATGACGTGTAAACGCTTAGTTTGGTCCAGTTTGGAATGATGCTACTACTCGTATTTGCCTAGGCTCTCCTTCCAAGCCTTTCCATATACTACAGATACTTTCTGAATGCATTTCTGCATTTCTGCATCTCGCCAATTTATACACACGCAAATTTATATTATAAACGGATTTATATTTATAAATATTACTCAATACACACAGTATAGTTCCAGATACTCAAAACTGTGGCTTCTTTTTGTAGCTAGCTTGAGTTTTGCAGTTCTGCTTTTCATCATGACTTCAATTCAAATTTGGATATTATAAGGTTTCTTGAGGACAGAGCAAAGAATAAAAAACTAAGGCATAACAAAGGAATCAGTTTACGTGTTCACATCATTTCTATACAAAACCAATACATCTATGAAATATCAAAAGAAATGAATGCTAAACTTGGTGACAATACATAATGAATATCGATTCAAGAACTGAAATCAGTTGAAACTCTGCCGTATAAATTCATTTGGGGATTTCTAACTACGCTAAAACGCATGTATCAATTCTTTGGCTTTCAGCTGCTACTACTACTATTACTACTACTACTGCTGCTGCTGCTGCTGCTGGCTGCTGCTTCTGCTGCTACTACTACTACTACTACTACTACTACTACTACTACTACTACTACTACTACTACTATTTTCAGTAGTGGTACTAGTAGTTGCTGTTTTTCTTAATGTTGTTTATACCCAGTTCAATCCATTCAAGTAAATCTACAGTCAGCAGCCGTCTTATCCCGTCTTTCTGTTGATAACTAACACTACATTACTTTACATCACCTCTTCTTGGGAGATGTAATTCGAAGCAGAGTGGTACTGAAACAATTGTAATCAATATTAAACTTCTGGTGTATTGATATCCTTGTCTTCTTCCATGTCACACACACACACATATATATATATATATATATATGTATATATATATAGCCTTTTCTGTTTGTTTTCCTGTCTTGTTTTTTGTCCGCCACTACATTCCTCCATGGTAAGGTTTAATTTGTGTATACAAATTTAATTTGCGGTCCATGGGAAGAGCCGTTTTAGCGATGCGTCCTGCCCAGCTCTTCGAAACGCCGGTGTTAAAACGGGGGTAGCTGATGAAGAAGAATATTCTCTATGTGGCTTGTGTGTTTTCTCGTCTACGTTTTGTTTGCAATGTCCTGTACCCAGATATGCACCTATACATACAGGTGGATGTCGGTATGCACATATCTGTACGTATATATGCATATACTCATTTAC
>NC_068984.1:76863241-76870904 GCF_001194135.2 Octopus bimaculoides
GTAGAATAATATTAAGGCCGCAATTTACTCACACGCAACACGCAGCATATTTCTGAGCTTGTTGCTGATTCAGTTCTTAACCAAATTGAAAATTAACATTTTTGAAGAAGACAGGTCTTTAGCTACATTTTGGTATAAAAGAATTGAGATTTGATCTAGTAGAAAAGAGTTTACATCAAAATTTGTAGCAACGTTATAGGAGAGTAAGTAATGCCACCAATCAAGTGTAGATCTAAATAACTTTTTTATTTTATTTTAAAAGCAAAATATATTTATCTTAATTTCAATGTTAGAAGAAGGCATGTAGAATTTCATAGTTTTGTTCCCATGCAACAAAAATTTGTGTAAAAAAAGTTGTGAGGTAAAATATTAGGAAAAAATATAAGACAAAAACTTGGATCTAAGTATAATTAACTTCTTTTATTTTAAATACAAGATATATTTTAATTAGGCTTAAATGATAGAGTTCAATTCGAAGAATTTCGGGGTATCAATCTCATGCAAAGTAGCTTTAAAAGCAAAAGGTTATGCATGTTTATTTCTCAAATTTGAGGGTGAAAATATAGTTCTATATTTTCTTCTATATGTGGACTTTAATACAGGTCACCGGCGTCATTGAGGTAAGAGAAAAATTATCAACGACACCGCTAATTGACACATTATTAATTAGCATAATAGCATAGACTGGAAAAACATAGATTACGTGGAAAAATGCGAGCAAGAGAAATAATATTCCTAAGATTATAAACCTAGAAAATTACAGGACAAGTTATTACATCTGGTAAAGTACACACACACACACACACACACACACACACACACACACACACACACACACACACACACACACACACACACACACACACACACACACATATATATATGTATATCTATTTATCTTTCAATCTATATCTCTATATGCTTATATGCATGTACTTATAATATGCGAATAAATTTTTATATAAATGTGTGTATATACATAATTGACCCTGTTTGCTTGGGGAAGACATACATTAATATATATACTCTATTTTTTTTTTAGATATTATAATCACCGTATTTCAATGTCAAAACAGAGATCAACAGAGGCAGAATAGAGTTCTGTCAACTTGTTTGTGTGTAATATTTCTTTAATATATTCTGATTCGGTAATTATAATCGGATTTGCTGTCAGTGTGTCTGAGATAGGAAGTTTAGTAATATTTTACTGGTAAATGACATCGACATACAGTTTAGAATTGAGACTTGCAGAAATGCCTGAATGAAAAGGAGAGTAGAAAATGGGAATGTCAGTATGTACTGTAGAATGGCGATATATTTGAAATGAGTGCGATGTTAGAAATGACGGGATGAATTAGTTTGTCTTTTGGCTAGATGTGCAGATGAATGTAATTTCAGTCGGAACGACAAGAAAAAAGTGTGTGAATAGAAATAATCGATGCGATGGGTTGTTGTTATTGTTATTGTCACTTCAACTGCTTGTCATAATTTTCTTTTTCTATCCCAATAGTTTTCTTATCTCTGATTAATGCTGTTGTTTGGCCCCGGGTCAGCACTGACCAACTAGAAATTCTATCAAGAGTAAATATGCACTGACTAAGCAGTCCTATGATCAAAAGTATGCTAACCTTGACCATTCTATCTCTAGCAATCTAGAGGAATATTATATTATAAGATCATATAATGTTCCCTTCCATCTATTGAAGATCGTACTGTAAAGTTTTATAAATATTTCACCGCTTTTTCTTGCAGCTCGAGTGATTGCGTAGAAGCCCCTTGCCGACTCGTCATGAGATTCGGTTGTGGGAATAACGGAATGAAAACGCTGCTTATACGAATAGGGTTTTGCTAATATTGGTCATGAATGTAATTGTTTCTTGGCACTTTTAGGATCTTTAAAGCCAGATGTTTAGCACCTCGAGGAATTCTAGTGAGTCAGAAAAAACATTAAATAATCTCTTATCTTGATACAACATGAGTTTATTGAAGTTACCATGATACTTTCATTAAAGCTAAATTATTGAGGCTAATATTATCGTATCATGAATTCCCTATAATCAGTATCTAGATGAACAAAAGAAATGTGAACTTATGCATTTTACCCAGATACACAACAGAGCACCCGAGGAAACCGGTAGGTGTTCGGCCGATCTTTTATGGAAAAAGGAAGTAAAACTATCTTAAAAGGGAAAATGAATAATGTAGTCTAGCATAACTCCTCATAAGTCGGAAAGATAACAGCTGGAATGTCTTCGATCATAGATCTTTTCCATCAGATCTGACTTGGTGATGCTACGCAACAACGACGACAACTACTACGATGACGATGACGAAATTTCTGCAGCTCGAGCTCCTGACCAGTGTGCATTTTGTCCAATACAGGACCTCTAACAATAGTCCTTATTGACTCTGTAGTTTCCTATTGGCTCAGGAATTTGCCCAATACTTCCTCGTTGGGTTTTGCACAGCCCTATTACCCTAAGAAATTCTTCAATATTTCTTCTTTGCTTTTATACTGCTCTGCTGGCCCAAGGACGCGCCTTCGATATACAACTGTTGGCATCAACGTTGAGTACAACGCCTGCCCTTTCGCTGCCTCTATGCCACTCTGTTGGCTCAAAGCCTTCTTTAATATCTCACAGGATCTATACAGTCTCATTGCCTCAGAATTTCTTTCCATATACCTTTGGGAACTCTGTATTGCAACTCTTTGGTTTCGGGGTTCTATATTCCCACTGCCATCTCTTTGCCATATCAGCCAAAACGACAGATAACACTTCACAGGTTTGACTAATTATATTCTTGTGCTTAAAGAGAATGAGTATATTTGTTGATTGTGATAAGAAACCATCCCATGTATAGGTTTTGAATCTGGTTTTAAAACCATATCAATCACAGTATGAGGCGATTAAACCAACCTCAGACTGCAATAAGTTAGAGGAAGCAGTTCGCTTTAGCAGGATTTGATCTTAAATCGTGACGAAACATAAATGTTACACAGCATATCTATTGGTTCTGCACATTCACCACATCTTTTACAGTTTTTTCGGAGATTGAAGTGCAGTGTCCATGAACTTTTCGCAAGGTTTTTAAGATTCTGGTAACGTAACTAGATGAAGAAATCGCGACTCACTGGTTATCATTATCATTTTCTGAATGCTCGCAACAGAGGGAACTCCACTAAACGTATCCAAAGGACAAGTGGTGGTGTTAAACTGAGAGACTGATTAAGACCTGCTATGAATACATACTACTCATTTTCTCAACTATTTGAAAAATCAAATTAAAAGAATAAAACAGACAGGAAACGAACTCACATAGTAACTGGAGGAATAAAAAATAGTTGTATGTTGGACAGGTCGTTTCTCGAGAAAGAAACATGCACTCGCTGAGTGACTCTACCAAGTTACAGTGATGTCTATTTCAACACACGTTTTAACCCGAAGAATCCTGCAAATCAAGCACAAAAGCGAAATAAAAATAGTATATCCTATAGAAAACCGGCGTTTACTATCTCACTCATGTATACCTATCTTATGTTGAGAAAATATTGACGTTTTTCAGACAATTGACATCGTTGGAAATTTAATATTTTATACATTTAAATAGTGACATTTACATTACATTCACATCAGCTTCATATCCGATAGTCGCCGGGGTCTTATTCCAGACTGGATTTGAACCAGAAGCTGCTATCGTTAACCTAGTGGTAATAATGTTCATAACCATTCGGTCATTGCAATTTTTGACAAAATACAAAGCAACATTTTGTAGAAGAGTTTAATCAACTAAACAGACACCACTATATCACTGGCACGTATTTTATCGACTATTTTATCTTATTTCCTCGAAATAAAATGAAGAATGAATATCATTCCTGTTTGAAATGAAAGATTAAGATTGAAAAAGTAGTTATTATTTATTCATTCTGTTGCCTGCTGTTCGTTTTTGTTAACCTAATCTAATATTCAATTCAGCGCGTCATTAGTCATTCAAAGCAATGTATTCTAGAATAACTAAACTGTAATGAAGATCCAACGACATTGTTAATGACAAGCAGGAAAACGAAAATGGTTAACAAACAAAAGTTATGAACAAAAAAGGAAAATAGCTAACAGATGCAAGAAGAGCAGACAAAAAATAATTGAGATTAGATTAAATAAAGGATAAAGAGAAAACAACATTAGATTCGATAATATAAAACTAGTAAACTGTAATATGATTATTTTTACTGATATCTTGATAACATTTGGTAATTTTTGTTTTATAAAACTAATATCGATATCAAAATCTCAAGAACTTTATATTATGTTCAAACTGTTTGCTCTAAACTGCTCTCGGAATTTATGGAGTAAATAGATATTTATCATAATATGGAATTAGATGGTTAAAAATGGTCAAATTTCTACGAAGTATGTGGAGGAACAGATCACGTGCACACGCTCACACACACACACACACACACACAGAGACAGACAGACAGACACATACATACGTGTGTGTATGTGTATGTGCCCATGCGTATTGATTGTCCATGGTATTCCATGACGTCCATCTTTAATTGTGGATCTCTAGAAGACTGTGTACATTAAAGAACATTAGGTAACCACAGAATCAGGATTGCTGCTGTGGTTTCCGTACAGATCAAGAAAGCTATGGAAGAATCAGTATTTCCTCATTGTAGACGAGCACGTTACTCCAACCATTGTAACGACCACGCCTACAACCACTTCTGAGATCCAAGATCTATGATCTACATTGCGGAGAAACATACCTGCGGAATGAAACTATGTAGTGGCGTTGGAGCAGTGTATTTCTAATTGTCCCTGTCTTCGTCGCAGAAGGGATAAGTCCAGTAGTAATGGCAAATGAATATGACTGGTAGCTCTTCACAGCTGTGAAAGACTGCCAGAATTCGACTCTGCTGGAAAACGCCATAAAATTGTTCGCAACAACATTTTTTTTCTCTCTAATGCACGTGTAGCATTTCTCACCCTTTACTCCACGACAAGTCATGAGGGCAGAACAAATGAGTTGCTCACGTTTCGAAAACATATGTTCTGATAAAACTAATGGTCCCTCACACCGTGAGTGAAGTTACAGCATGCTTGATCACCTTCTTTGTTCCTGTAAACTATGATTAGATAACCGTCGATACTATCGTGTCTTTTTGAGAGACGTTGTTTGTGTCAGGTGGACTTTCAAGCAACCCTCCTTACCTGTCTAATCTGATGAAAGTGTCAGTTTCATTCTGAATATCTGAACATAAAACAGGTTTTACTGGATCCTAAGTTTCCAATAACACTCACAACGACATGAATCTTTCAGTGCAAAACATCATTGTTTGGATTCATAATTTCTTGTAAAATATTGGCTCCATTCATTGGACAGTGGCCATACTGGGGTACAGCTTTGAAAAGATTAATAGAACATATCGATCATGATACTTAATTTTATCGCATACTTTTTGCCAAACCGCTATTCTACAAGAACGTTAACAAATCAAGCCGGTTGTCAAGCGGGGTACAAACACAAAGATACAAACGTTTTACGCTTTGAAATTCAAATACACATACGGAGAGAGAGAGAGAGAGAGAGAGAGAGAGAGAGAGAGAGGGAGGGGGGGGAGAGAGAATGTGAAGAAGAAAAATGAGTAGGGGAGGAGGAAGAGAAGAAGGTGGAGGAGAATAATTATGACAATAATAATAATAATAATAATAATAATAATAATAATAATAATAATAATGAGAAGAAGAAGACAAAGCTGTTGAATGTTCCATGTAACGATTCGAGATTGCTTAGTCATCTGTAGACTTACTTTTATGTTCAACTTTGATTGATAGTTATTGTCTTGTCAGGTCTATAAATTGTATAAATAGCAGTGTTGAAGTCACGTACATGATCTCGGTCAAAGTAACTTTGCATTTTATTGGCTTTTCCTTACTATAGTGGTTTTGAGTTATACGGTTCTTATCTAACCGTTAGCCTTAAGACATCAAGACGGATGCTTAACTTGGTTTTGATCGACGATAGTTTTCCAAGCTTTTTTATGAGAGGTGCTTAGAAATTTCAAGGTTGTTTCCATGGAACACCTAATATTTGCAGCTTGAGAATCTCATATTTGAATCAGCTGCAGAAAGTAGTTGAACCCTTCCTGGGTCGAATAATTACAAGTGAGGAAAAGTGGGTTCTCTATAATCATATCCAATGAAAATGGCTATATATACACCTATGTATACACCAATGTATACACCTATATATATGTATATATACATATATGTATATATGCATATGTATATATATATATATATATATATAAAGGGCATTACTACAGAATAATGCCACACACTAGACATCCCAAATAAACACATTTTAGTACCGAATGCGAGGAAAAACAACTTTCGAAAGAAACCAGCATTTAAAAAAAAACTCAGCTATGTATCGACCGATTTCACGATTACCAGAATGAAATCTAGTTTCCGCTCGTCAGCATAGTATAGTATCAATATATATAAATAAACAGAATCCTCACCTA
Organism: Octopus bimaculoides; assembly: GCF_001194135.2. Lineage (NCBI taxonomy): Eukaryota > Metazoa > Mollusca > Cephalopoda > Octopoda > Octopodidae > Octopus > Octopus bimaculoides. The sequence continues at coordinate 76,869,777 of NC_068984.1, forward strand.
TCCTCACTCTATCATATCACTGACTCCTTTACCTGGACTTCTAGCAACGTCATTTAGTGTATCTCCTGTTCTTTCTGTCCTTCTCTGTACATCTGTCAAACGGGACGCCGCTTGGCTGACTGGTTTCGGAGCACCTCTGAGATATTTGACTCGGCAATGACACCCTTGTCTCGCGCCATTTCCGCTCTACCGGTCATTCATTACAACACTTGTCTGTGTTCGAATTGTCTTTGCACAGGGGCTATCCGGACTCTCACTTTCACCGTGAACAGGAATTAATTTTCTCTCTTCGTTCCTTTGCATCACACGAGCTCAACCTACTCATCTGACACCTACTTCCACTCTTCACTCCTACACACCTCTCCTCTTCTCTCTTGCCTTGTGACCTACTTCCTTTCTTCACTCCTATCCACCGCCTCCCATCATTGATACCCCTCCATCCACCCCTAGATATCCCACTCTCACATACCCACCCAACCCCCACATCTTCACTCCAAACCCACACCCCACCATAATATTCCCATACTCAACACCGCCATACCACACACCACCACACCACATTACACCACCCGACCACACTCCGCACACATTAGCACTGACCACTTCCCAACACCCACCCATCATCAACACATCCACACATTACAGACGCACACACCTACACACGCACACATCCACACGTCAAAGTCAACAGCCTTTAACCACACGCACACACACAATCTCACATACACATACGCCCACCTTCGTTTTGATATCACCAGTATTTTTGTTATCTCTCCCTCTTCCTAACTCTCCTGTATAACTACTTTTGTCAAACCAATCGCCATGATAGACTGCTAAATCCACAAGTTTTTTTTTATTCTCTCTGTTTATATCATCGCGTTCCTTTCTGATGAAGAACGTAGGCTTGAAACGTAAAAGACTCCCTCACCTTCCCGAGCGTCAAATTAATACGCCTGCTTGCTTACGTACCTGTCTTCGTCCTTTGTTCTTCTGTAAATTTCAACTACATATATACATGTATATATATATATACATACACATATATATATATACATATACATGCATATATACATGTGTATATACATGTATATATATGTATATATATGTATATATATATACGTACATATA
>NC_068984.1:76871953-76877133 GCF_001194135.2 Octopus bimaculoides
TATATATATATATATATATATATATATGCAAGTATGTATCTATCTATCCATCTATGTATACATATATACACACATATACATAGATGTCTGCGTGTTCTCGTGTGTTTGTGTGAGTGAGTGTATGTTTGTGTATGTGCGTGTGTGTATAAATATTTATACCCGTATAAAGCAAGTTAGATACAACGCTCTGAACTGCTATATATACAGCTATATATAGTTTATGTAAATATATCAAATTAAAGATACTACAAGGTATATTACAATGGACAATACCAAGTTGACTCTCACCTTTTATCTCTCATGTTTCTCCCTCTTTTAATTTCTTCTTTGTGATATAATTCTTGGGGTAGAATATATTTGCGGCTGAAGATAGCTTTATACTATCAATTATGCAACAGCTACAAAGCTTGAAACACGTGTACCGCAGAATCCTTTGTGTTTTGTTTTTATTTTTACGTTTCCAATTTATATATATATATATATATATATATATATATATATATATATATGAATGGGTTAATACTCTCATATTTTGCCTTAATCAAAATACAAAATTATTAAAGAAAACAGTTTACTACCAAAATCCTTCCACAACCTGGCAACGCAATCTGAATGTTTTCGTTTCTTTCAAAATAAGCCTGTAACAAGAAGCTATTCAGAAAAATCTGTAAAACGAAACAAAAAAAAAAGAAAAAGAAAAAGAAATCATAAAAGGACGCAGTTAAACGAAATGTATGACTACTTCCAAAGATTATATAGAAATGCAAAAGTAAATCATTACTTTGCTTCGCATTTCGATATGAATATTATGAAATAATATGCTACAGATAAACAAGCTATAATTATATAGTTTATGTCTCCTGTGCATCTTGCAAACGTTTCAGAAAGCATGTTACAAGATGCAATGTTGAGGGAATTACTCGCTTAAAAATATAGTGTTTAGTGTGTGTTATATATTACAGTAATAATTTAAATTTGTGCGTTGTCTTTATATGCCTACACATGGAACAGATAAATGTGTTGTAAAGGAGTGATAAAAGAATATAAATTTCAAACATTACATACTCATGAATCAAGAAAAAACGTAAAATATTTTATTCCAGATATTGTAATATTACAATAAATACTGCAGTAACAAAAGAATATAGATACAGTTTTGATTGTAAAATCTTGTAACTTTGGAAACGAAGAACGACATTTTTCAGTCTTGATGATAGTAGAATGCCTGTAGAGAATAAACAAAATACAATGTAGATTATAAATAAAACCAGTATAAATACAGTACGAATCAAATTTCTAAATACTTATCAGAACAGAGACGAAAATTCACCGTAAAACATCTATCAAATACATATGTGGATAAGTTGAGTCAAGACTTTTTACGTATGAATAATGCTTTGATCGAAAAAGAAAATATTTCTTTCGTATAATTAGATAAAACGAAATTCTCAATGGTATATGGTGTATAAGAACAATACTATAACTTTCGCTGATATGATAAGTGCAAGAAGGATCTGTTGGCATCGCACAAGCCACATAGTCATCTCTTGTAATCGAAAAAGATATGGTAGCATGTAGTGTACCTTCATTAATTGCAGTTAGTGGTCATTGACCCAGTGAGACATCCAGGACGTCACAGCTGGAAGACGAAAAGGCTTAAAAAGTTTTGGAATGGTGCTTTATTTACCGACCCAGAAAGAATGAGAAAGAAAGTTGACATCAATGGTATTTAAATTCAGAGGTCAGAGACCCAAAACAAATACGACTCATTCTGAGATTTTAACCACTCTAATCTACAGCATTACATACGCACACCACTCATACACTTCGCAACACTATACATTTTTATAGTAAATATATATATACTGGCAGACGGAATTAAGCGACCATCGGCCATTTGAGCAGTCACCACTGATAATGCTTACGGTATAGATGAAACTAGGCCTAATCTGGTGATCCTACAGACGGTCATGAGACCATTATCTCCCGTATCAATATATGTATATATTGCGCTCTTCTTACATCATTAAGAGTATTTTAACACTTATTTCTAGCAATGTAGGCGCTTCGGCACCCTTAGTCACACTTAATGACGATTATATTGTGCCTAGCTGTTTATATATATATGTATATATATATATGCAGACATACATACACAGATACGGATACGCACGCATAATTGTCATGACAATTTAATATAGAATAAAATTACTAAGACTTTTGCATGAGTAAAAGAAGCAATCATGAGTGTTCTGTTGCTTTCTCGGTGTTTGTCGAGACTGCTTCAAGTTACACAGACTGGAGCAATTCACTAATATTAAAGTCGTAGGAAAAGCTGGATAGAAAATGGATTTTTGATAAAATATTTTTGGATCAAAAAGACTGTAATTGCTGAATAAACCTTCCCCTGAACTCATTAACAGTATAGTAAACTGGAATAGCAACCGGCAGAGTGAGGAGTCACCCTATCGACTGCTTTCATGGAGGAGTAAAATCTTCTAACTGGGCATTTGATCTGGATAGCTGTACGTAGATGCTTCACTGAATGTTTTATCTATCTATCTGACTATCTACCGACTTACCTGTCTGTCTGGCTGTCTGTTTATATTTTGTTTTAGGTTAGTCAATTAGTGTAGCTGCAACGCCTAATAATAAACAAGTCATACATGAGAGTGAACTGATCATTCACAGACTAAGAGAATTCTGATAATATCTATACTCGATCATGAGTGATGGAAACGAAGTATTAGACATAGCAAATGATAAAATTAGGATATAAAATCAGATGAGGATAAAGATGAAGTGCTCACCGTTTTCTTCAAGAAGAAAGAGACACAAATTCAGGCATCTGATAGAATTCACAAAATGAAAATTTTAACAGCTGGAACAATGTCCTCATCATACGAGAAATGGTAGCATTCCAGATCCTTAAAACACTACAGTGTCTAGTTTTCATAAAATATTTTCTAAAGTGGTGTGAAATCGCATCAGTACCTAATTAAATTACCAAACACAGGAAACGGATTGTTTGAGAGCACTTACAGGCCATGAACCAAATTAGATAACTAGTGTGTTTAGGTATCATTGAATATGAGAAAGTGTGCGATTGCTTTAAAATCTCAACAGTTGAAACATTTTTGATCAATCAATACATGAAATTTATGATGTAACTAATTCACAGAGTCGTTACTGTACTAGAGAGAATGCCTTAATTTCAAAACAAATCAAAGAAACTTTACCTTTAATTCCTTCAGGATTGATAATTAAAGTACCATTGAAGTTTCGATTCCTTTTGCTACTCTCTCATTCGTTCTATCCCTGGAGTCGGTTATGTGAAAAGACCGAATCAGCCCTAATAATCGTTTCACTACTTGACACAAGAAAGTTATCTATAGATTATTGAGAGAATGTATAGCTAAAGAACATCATGTATAAAACATCATACTGAAAGAGAAAAGATCAATATTAAGAAGAGGAAATTATATTGTTAAATCTCTTTAATGTTGCACTGGGTGGCATCTGGAAAATCTTATCTGAAATGAAAAAGGAATAAGTATAGTGAATGTTTTTAAGCCATTACCGCTTTGCTTATGACATATACTAACAACTTCTAAAATCATTCTTGTAACCTAAAAAAAATATCAAAGTAAAAGAAAAATGACGATAAGAAGGCTAGATTTAAAATAAATATGAAGACAATACATCATGTTTAATAGCTAAGCAACAACTAATTATCAAATTCAACTATGAGGAGCATTTTTCCCGGCGTGCTAACAATTCCATATATTAGAAACACATATTTCCATCCCACTTAGCTCACTTTTAAATCAGAGTTATACTGTAATGCATGTATATATCTATACGTATATATATATATATGCGTACATACGGATAAATATATCTATATTATAATACATATTTTTACACGAGGGGACGCATATTATACATACAAACATATACATAAATATACCTATGCTTATATGAGGAGCTGTGCATATGCACAACACTTACAAATACACACACACACACACACACACACACACACACACACACACACACACACACACACACACACACGCACAAATATATATGTAAATATATATATTTATTATCGATCGCAATTACACAATATATCTGCGATCGATAACGTTTACATTGCTGCTTTTAATTTATTATTATTGTGTGTGTGCGTGCGTGTGTATGTGTATGAGTATACTTATCCATATACATACATGCATGCATGTGTGGGGGTTATTATATTCTTTACTTCATATTATAGTATACGACTTATTGAACTTTACACTAGACTAATTATTTTAATAAGCAGATATTTAAAGTATGTTTTCTGCATACATGCTTAATATCGCCTTAGATTCAAACTGTCAGCCATATGCAATAAATATCATTAATAAGTATATTTTAGAAGAAAAGTGAAAGAAAGCAATAGTGCATGTAAAATATTCAATAAATAGAGAAAACAGACCAATGTGATCTAAAAGTGAATAATGGTGGTGCAAATGACAATAGGTTAAACCGCAACAATGCAGATGACCTGAAGTTCAAAAGTTAAAATAAACACAACAATATTAGAAAACATAAAAGTATGCACATTAGAATGTCATACTTAGAGCTGTAGGCATTTAAGTTTATAAAAAAAGTTCAATAGAAGAATTGAGGTTAGATAATAGAGTATAGTGGAACTATGTCAGTGATCAGAACGTAGAAAAGCGACAGAAATGATCATCTAGACAGTTAAATTGGAATTCCTTACAAGTATTTCCATATAATTGAATACTTGGAAACACAACTATATCTTTACATACGTATATACGTACACACACACACGCGCGCGCACATACACAGATCGTCTTTATATACACAGATACATGTGCATGCGTGTGTGTGTGTGTGCATATATCTATCTATCTATATTTATATAACTTACACACACACACACACACACACACACACACACACACACACACATATATATATACTCTTTACTCTTTTACTCTTTTACTTGTTTCAGTCATTTGACTGCGGCCATGCTGGAGCACCACCTTAAGTCGAGCAAATCGACCCCAGGACTTATTCTTTGGAAGCCTAGTACTTATTCTATCGGTTTTTTTGCCGAACCGCCAAGTTACGGGGACGTAAACACACCAACATCGGTTGTCAAG
>NC_068984.1:76877293-76880138 GCF_001194135.2 Octopus bimaculoides
CATATATACGACGGGCTTCTTTCAGTTTCCGTCTACCAAATCCACTCACAAGGCTTTGGTCGGCCCGAGGCTATAGTAGAAGACACTTGCTCAAGGTGCCACGCAGTGGGACTGAACCCAGAACCATGTGGTTGGTAAGCAAGCTACTTACCACACAGCCACTCCTTTGTACATATATGTCTATGTAGAACAATGAAGAAGTAAGTGATATAGGTATTCACTCAACCGATTAGCGCTCTGATAGAGCTTCAGGAATATGAAATTAAGGAGAGGAGAAAACAAATTCAAAGGTCGATGTATATATTCATTCATTCATTCCATATTAACGAAATTCTCCATGGTATACAAAATACATACATAGACGCATTCGTCTATATGAGATATATAAAATTTCTAAGAATTTATAAATACATATATATACACGAAAATTTATAAACATATATAAAAATTCATACACAATAAAATTTACAAACACATAAAAATTCATAAATATAAATATATAAAAGTGTAAGTCCATAAATGTACTTGCGAAGTCCGAATGAAGAAAATAATAAAGCGGGTGTAAAATGATTCATAATGAGTGTTGCTATGGCTGGAGTTAGCTTGTTCATGTCAGCCTATATCTTTTCGAAACGGCCGTAAGACTTTATACATAACTTTATACATGTTCCAGACTCTTTATGAATCACTTTACACTTTTTTTCTGTAGTTTCAGCTCAGAGTTGCGGCCACTTATACATACAAAGATACACACACACATACACAATATATAGTGAGATGGATATCAATAACTAAATATTCATATGTTTATATACATATATAATTAGATAAATATATGCACAAATATTTAGAAATATACTTGCATATACAAATACCTTCATGCACACACATACACATACACACACGCGCATACACATAGAAATGCACATATATATATACATATATATATGTGTGTATTCTTTTATTCTTTTACTCTCTTACTTGTTTCAGTCATGTGACAGCGGCCATGCTGGAGCACCACCTTTAGTCGAACAAATCGACCTCAGGACTTATTCTTTATGAACCTAGTTCTTATTATTTTGTCGTTCTCATTTGCTGAGCCGATAAGCTACGGGAACGTAAACAAATCAACATCAGTTGTCAAGTGATGGTGTGGGACTAAACACAGACAAACAAATACATACATACATACATACATACATACATACATACATACATACATACATAATACATATATACATATTATATACATGTATGTATATATATGTATGTATTTATTTAGGTGTCTGTGTTTCGTCCCCCACCATATATATATGTGTATATATAGGTAGACCGGGAAATTAGTTTTGCAGGATCGAGAAATTAGAGAGAGAGAGAGAGAGAGAGAGAGAGAGAGAGAGAGAGAGAGAGAGAGAGAGAGAGAGAGAGAGAGAGAGAGACAGAGAGAGAGGAGAACAGGAGAAAAGAATTGGTCGATAGAAAATTATTGTGAAGGGATTTTATTTGGTTAGATGAAGGAATTTTGTTAGCGTTTAGGGTTCAGTGAAGCGTAGAGTAACTATGTAAACAGGTGTGCCGAATTCAAGCCATTCCATTCAAATTTAGATTCCAATACACTTGCTGCAGGAATGTGGATACTTTGCGTTCGTGGAAGAATGTTTAAGGATAAAATAGGTGATCACACAGTATAATCCAAAATGAAGTTAAATTAGTGTTGGCGTTATTAGGTTTCTGTTAAGAAATTATCAACTGAGCGTTTTGGAAAGGCTATGATTGGGAATGGTGAGAATGACTTCGAAGGTTGGGCCTGCTAGCATTCACTGGACTGTGCAGGCCGGCATTTCGAAGACCTTGTCACCACTCTTCTTGTATATGTATATGTACTCTACAAAAAATTTCAGTAATCCTTCAGTTTAATGTAAAATTGTTATTATAGCTTGACATAAAAACAAACATTAACACACAAAAGCACACAGATATCTGTTATCTTAATCTTATTTCAGTCGTTGGACGGCGGTTATACTAAGGCACTGTCGAACGAATCGTCCCCAGTGCTTGTTTTTAGTCTGGTTTTTATTCTATCGGTTTGTTTTGTGGAACCGCTACGCTAAGGGACTTAAATTCATACCAGTTTTCCAGCGGTGTGAGGACGTCACAAACAACAGGCTGCGGAAAAAGACATCAGCCCGAGGTTCAACGCAGTGGAACTGAACTGCGAAGCAGACTTCTTACCACATAGCCATATATGTATATAGATAAGGAGAGGAATTGAATCTTAAATTGGCTAACTGTGACCAACATCTCAAAAGTTCAAGCAGTAACAATGCATTGATTCACAGATCAAAAGTCAACAAACATAAGAAATATAACCAATATAGAAAAATGTTTGTTACCGTATTTAAATCAGTCAACCTCAAAATTACAATAAACCCAAGTCTAAAAATAGAGAGCTATTTCGATAAAGCTATACTTTCTGTAACAACAACCATCTGTGGGAAACCGTACAGGCGAACATTACCAATTAGAAACCTAAGGAAATTACAACTTATGTAAATAATGTATTTATACATCGACAAACTTTAAGTACGTCGATGGAGAGATGGAGTGATGGAGAAAGAAAAGAAATTATGCTGTCCATGATTGATACTGAGAAGGAGCGCTGACCTAGGCTTCATTTCATCTCAGACATCTGTAAGAAATACCAGGCATTTTAGACCATACTTTAAGATCGCTTTAATTTCGACTACATATATCTGTATGTGTGTGTATTCATATAAATGCACACACACACACACACACACACACACACACACACACACACACACACACACACACACACACACAC
>NC_068984.1:76880723-76885539 GCF_001194135.2 Octopus bimaculoides
ATGCAAATACTAGGGTCGACTCGTTCGACTAAAAATATTTCAAGGCGGTACCCCAGCATGGCCGAAGTTCAGTGGCTGAAATAAGAAAAAGATAAAAGATGTGTGTGTGTGTTTTTCTGCGTGTGTGTGTGTGTGTGTGTGTGTGTGTGTGTGTGTGTGTATTTCTGCGTGTGTGTGTGTGTGTGTGTTTCTGCGTGTGTGTACGTGTACACATGCACAAATAACAGTGTGATTGAATTCCACATTACTGAAAGTTTCCTAGACGCAGAACATGTTCACATCTTCAGATGTATGGAGATAGGATTAAGAGAGTTAAGAAGAAAATTTTTAAATAGTTTGTAATTGAGAATATTTTAGCTTCCATTAGTCACTTCAAGTTTCGTGGATGATTTGACAAGGCAGCATCAGCGATGATTTTATTATATATTTTCACGTGGTAAGTAAATAAAATACTGTTGTAAGTTCCAATGATTTCCGGGGAATACCGATATAACACATGCATGCTCTCAAGTAAAAGGATAAGCAAATATTTCCTCCCGTCTTGCTTCATCTGGAAAATTCGGGACCAAGAATGCAACTTCTTTAACATCATCCTTGACAGAAGCTTTCATCGCCAGTTCGTAATTGCCAACTCTGTTTCCCTGAGAAACTCTATATATGCAACAGTCTGGTGTATCCTTCAAACAGGAACACCAAACAGGAACATACCGCAAGTATACTTCTGATGCTCCATCGATTTTACACCACCTCCTTAGCATAGGCACCATATCACAACCTTTTAGACAGATGAAAACTTTTGCTTTTTCAAACCAAAAGAAGGCGGAATGAGAATTCTTATAATGAATTTACTCGATATTCTGGTCTGCCCTACGCATGGTGACAAGTGTTTGACAAAACATCAAAAATCAGCAATGCTCGGAAACTCTTGGCACATTTCGCACAAAGCTAACTGACGGTGTCTCCATACCCATAGAGTTTATTTTGAATCAGTAATGTGTGTCTGAAGCATTTTGGGTATTTTTGAAAGTTATCCATTGGTAGCAAACTGACACAGTCATTAAGGCGTCGAGTATAATTCTTCACAAAATTTATTCCGACTATGTGCGCTATGTTTTCGAATTCCGTCTCGAGGTCAACTTTGCTTTTTATCCTTTCAGGGTAAATAGAAAATATCAGAACAAAGTGTTTGCACTGGCAGAACTTTAAAAACATCGACCAAATACATTTCAGGCAGTCAAATCGATCTCAGTATCTGATTGATGGGAAAATAGCAACAGTTAGAATGAGAAGGGAGTAAAAGTAACGAAGAATTATACTTAATATTTCTCACATCATTATTAACGCTTTAAATGATCTATTTGTTCCTGTTCTTTGTATTCTGAATTCAAATCTCACCTTCCGCTGTTAGGGAGGTAAATTTTATCTGTCACGCGGTTTTAAAAAACTCCTTGGTGTCGTAGTTTTCTTTAGCAGGATCCCCTCTATAGCAAGCATTTGGGTCTGATTACCGGTTTAAAGTCTCTGGGAAGAGTTATAAGAACTACCTTCCCTCGACCGAAATATCTCCGGAATAGACCACTCAATTGATTTTCCTCGTCAACTACGTCTTCTTTGTGAATGTCGACGCTCTTACTCTCCATTCGTCTCATTCAGGACGCTGATGCGAAATTTTTACTGACTGCATGCCTTGGCTAGTAAACTTACTAACTTTGACAAGATATTTTAAAAGAGAATTTCAGGCAGTCAAATCGATCTCAGTATCTGATTGATGGGAGAATAGCAACAGTTAGAAAGAGAAGGAAGTAAAAGTAACGAAGAGTTATACTTAATATATTTCATATCATTATTAACGCTTTAAATGATCTTTCGATGATAATTTTTCAATCATTCAATCCGTTATCGAAATATCATTATCATAAAAGCCTGTAACGTGTTCGTAAGAATCCTATGAAAATATTAAATACATGCAACAAAATCATTATAAAACGTAGAATTTCCTCAGATTTTGCTAGCAAATGATTATTTTTATCACAACTAAAGCGGGAACAAATATTTGCGAGAGAAAGTAATCGATGAAGTCGTTCCTGGCTCTCGACAAAGGCATTTTGTTTGGCGATCTAGTGATTATATTGACGCTTTTATTAGCACATTTTATCAGACACTGAATCGTTTTTATCAACCTCCCAGATTCTATTTATATATAATTAAAATATTTTGGACAATGACAATGATATTCAGGAGTCTGTGCTTAACTTTATAGTGGTATATTGATTCTTATACCGGCATATTGTTTCTAGGACTGATACATTGATTCCTTATTTTATTCGAGAAAGATTTCGTTATTTACAACAAAGGATTATTCATAAAGTAGAAACTTCTGAAGTGTTATAGATTGTTTTAAATGAATTTCAATGCTAGTTGCTAACTGGCCAAAATATATCTAATCATATAAAATTTGAGAAGTGGAACAGACCATATATTTGTGGTATGGCAAAGTTATTTTATTTAATGCATAGAATTTTAACTGGAAGAGTCAATAGAATTTTAAAAATCGATTCTCGGAACTCCATTCCAATACTCATTTTTCGACTCATCCAGTTGAAATTTTTGTCAATAAACAAGCCCATATATTTTTCGGAAGGATGAAGTTTATTATATCAGTTCCCTATACGTGATCAATACATTTTTTTTATCGATCCTGTAAAAATGAAAAGCAATGACGGCTTGCTATTATCTGATCTGAGGACACAAGGCTATAGCAGAATATCACAAGGCTTTTTACATTCTATCAGACAATATATTACGACACTGATTTCTGAAATAGTCACAAGACTACACATCATTTTTTTTGTTTTTAAATTATGTTGAGATCACTATATCGATCTCTTAATGTATGATTCGTATTTCGTTTATCAGGCTTTGCAGTACAACAGACAACTGTGATAGCGGGAAAGCAAAGACATATATATTGATGATGGTCGAATTTTAGTGGATTATATCAACTTCATTAGTCAAAGTACTTGATTAGTAGTTGACTTTCTCAGTTTTGGAAAGATAAAAGGCTAAGTCAATTTCCAACTCATTTCAGTTCCGAAAGGAGCGAAACTTAAGTAACTTAAGGGGCAGGGGTAGGACGGGGGCAAAAATTTCAAAATTTCGATTTTTGGCAATTTTCCGGAATCTCCGTATCCGAAAAGTTGGTTTGGAAATAACTTTGGAAATATAAACTTTTCTCAAGAATACTAAGAGTAAAAGATGTTTTATATGACACGTTCTACCAGTATCCGAAGTTTGAAAGTGTTTAGTTAAAGAAAATTAATTTCTCGATCTGCCGTTGAAAGTGAAAAGATCCCAGGACTGATCTTCGGATATTGTTGCTGAAGACTGATACTCGTCAAAGTACCAATCTCAATAAAACATAATCTATCTCTAAAAGGAATGAAGATACAGAAGTAGAGATTATCAGAATGTGTTGACTGAAAGCATAAGCAACTTGCTTCCCAGCCACATAGTTCCAGATTAAGTCCCACTGTGTGGCACCTTGGGCAAGTGTCTTCAATTATCGCCTAGAGCCGAGTGAGTCGATTTGAAAGAAGCCCACTATATATATATATGTAAAAATATGTGACACTTATTCGGTTATCAGGGCTACTGAATAAGTGTCACATATTTTTACAGATAAATTCCTCTATTTACATAATATCGGGGTCTCTTTCTTTCTTTTGTTGTCTTTTCTATCAATATATATATATATATATATATATACCTATATGTGTGTTTTGTGTCTGTGTTTGTCTCCCACCACCACTTGACAACCAGTGTTGTTTACGTCTCCGTAACTTAGCTAGCTGTTCGGCAAAAGACACCGATAGAATAAGTACTAGGCTTTAAAAAAGTTCTGCGGTCGATTTCTTTGACTAAAACCCTTCAAGGCTGTGCTCTAGTTTGGCCACAGTCAAATGACTGAAGCAAGTAAAAGATAAACGATAAAATCTGTATAATAATAGGTACTCTGGAGATAATCAAAAACATTCAGGTAAATATATAGTCAAAATTCTGGGACTTACAAATATGCACAACATCATAGAACTGTTGGCGCTGTAGACATATTAAAGTGAATACTTTCAATATCACAGAAAGTACCAAAACAAAACACTGTACATATCGGCACACAGACAGAGCATGAAAACACGCAATTACCAAATGGCTACTGAAAAATGATATTCATAATGGTTTCTTATATATACACATATATGCATAATACTCAGATCATTTTTGAAGAAGGAGGTGAACGGTTGGTGAACAGGACTGCAAACAATCATTGAAACAAGATAATTTAGTCCTAGATATATCACGTTTGAATGAAAGAGGTATTGGTTTGGCTTGACTAGATTTGATCGTATGTCTATTCGCTTGGAGCTAAACTATAACAAGTCAGTCATTCACCACCCGGTTAATAATTTTGATAATACAAAATAATATACAATACTCACCATAATCGTGTACGTTGGTTATTTGTAACTAGATTTACGGTGTATTAAGTCAAAAACAGAAATCAATATTATAAATAATTTTAGCTAGAATACGAAATGACATTCTCTCAGATAATGACATCATTGCTCGATTTTATATGTATGTAAATATTTTCTAAATGTAAATAAATTATAAGTTTGAATACAAAATTATATTTAGGCAAATAACTTTCCTTCGATTTCATTTGTATGTAAATAATTTATAACACAAGAAAATATATCGCATCAAAGTGTTTCCTTATGATAGTTCTGTAAACATTTCCATTATAGTTTATGGATATATA
>NC_068984.1:76889005-76896045 GCF_001194135.2 Octopus bimaculoides
AATAATAATAATAATAATAATATAAATAATGATAATGACGATAATAAAATGCGCTGATGCAGTACCAGGCAGTGGCTCTCATGGCTTCTGATCGAAACTGTTTGGAAGTGTTATCATGTACATTGTTTTGTGTTGATATAAAAGATGGGATACAGCAAATATTCTGCTTAATACCACAGATTTTCCTGTCAGTTGCTTGACCTTAACCAGCTGAGCATGTCCCTTTGTGGCTGACGATATGTGCATCTCTGATCATGAGCACAAGTAGAGGAATTCTTTGGAAAAATTCTTTGGAGAAATTCTTTGTTGAGAGGAATTCTTTGGAGGAATTCTTTGTTGAGAGAAATTCTTTGTTGAGAGAAATTCTTTGGAGGAATTTTTGTTGAGAGGAATTCTTTGTTGAGAGGAATTCTTTGTTGAGAGGAATTCTTTGTTGAGAGGAATTCTTTGTTGAGAGGAATTCTTTGGAGTTTGGATAATTCACCTTAGAAAACATGGGTGTTTCATTCATCATCCTTAAACAACTGTTATTCAGGGATCTTTTGAGTGGGATGGGCTACTCGACTTGAAGAAAATTGTAACTGGTTCCCACCTGCAAGGCCATGCACTGTTTATCTTGATATGAGATCACTATGTCGCGCACATATGGTTGTGATGCATGTGCCTAGTGTACCCTTATCAGACGAGTAGTCATGAAGGGTATACTGGGCTTCGTATATTTTACCCCAGTCTCACTTTGATGACATGCACTACTCTCTCACTCAATGATAATAATAATAACAACAACAACAACAACAACAACAACAACAACAACAACAACAACAATAATAATAATAATAATAATGATGATGATGATGATGATGATAATAATAATAATGATATCTCAATGAGAGTAATAAATAATAGAATTAACACAAACAACGGCGCAAGTGAGGGCGGAACTAGAGGTGATGGATTTTTGCCCGGAAAGTGCCCCGTAGGTGTGCAGCACAGGCCCAGTCGTCAATAAAATGGAGTAAAACAATGAATATACCTGTCATGGAATGTTATTTTTTGATTAGACCCACTGATAATGAAGGAGGAACCATAAGAGGTCATCCTAGTAACTGTAGGGGTACTCGGAGCATTAACAAGTTCGAGAAATATGTCAGAGAAATCGGAACTGACATGAGAGCAAAGCAAGCCCCCACAACTGCTCTGCTGGAGACAGCTAGAATTTTGAGATTGATACTGAGATGTTGGATGTCTCCCACGGTAATTAACAACCAAGTATTAAAGCTTATGATGTGTGGAAAGAAACTCTGGCAGCAGCCTGCTGTCCGCTCTCGCAGAATCTACCAATACGAACATTTCAGAGCGTTTGGGTGTCAATCTGAGGACAGTGCACATTGGATTCGGAAAGAAGTGAATGAATCTAATGGTGATTACGAAGGTACGGCTGCTTGCAAAACTCACTCTGATCGTCCTGATAAGAAAATTACTGTATTTGTTAGTGAGATCCAGGCCATGATGGACAATGACCCTTCCAAACCAATCAGCTCCATCGCCAAGGACATGCGAGTGTCTGAGTTTCTTATCAGCCAAGTAGTGTGCACAAAGACATTCACTATTTCTCATAGAAGATGAGAAATGGCCAAATTTTATCCCATGCCATCAAGGACAAGAGGAAAGACCACATTCCAAAGCATTTGAACAAACTCAAGCATCCCCTCCAACCGAACATGCTTTGGTTTTTCTCAGACGAGAAAATTTTCTGCCAGGATCAGAGGGTGAGCACACAGAAGAAGTGCTGGCTTGCCGTGTTCCCAAAACATGTACCGAGAGTGATAAAAATCAAACATCCTGTCAACATCATGATGCTTGGAGTGATTATTAGTGATGGCGACGTTATGCCTCAATTAATCTTCTCACACGGCCTCAGACTTAACATGAGTCCTACATCGGTCCTACATGAGTACTACAGTTTGGTGGCTCAAGAGGGTGGCTGCTGGAAGACCCTATGTTTGACAACATGACTCTGCACTATGCCACACAAGCAGGAGAATCCAGTCATGGCTGTCAGACAATTCTTACGACCACATTACTCCTGACATCTGGCTTCCTAACTTCCCAGACTGCAACCTCTTGATTATTATGTGTGAGAAAAATTTGAGCGAAAGACCAACAAAATAACCTTGTATTACCAAAGATGAATTGAAGGCAAGGATTATGGCAGCATTCACCAACTTAAACAAGGAGACCGTCCAGAAGAGTTGTAGGAGATTCCGAAGTCGTCTGCAGTCTGTGGTTGAGGCCAATGGCGATTTTATTGAATAAATTCACTCTTTAGTATTTCAAGATATTTTCATGTAATTTTGGTAAATATATCTGTTAAAATGAGATGTCAGTGTTATTTTCATTTTCGCGTAATTTAGACAATTTAATCACCGCACCCTGTATATATATAATGTAATTCATATGATATGGAAACGCATGTAGTGAGAGAATCTATCTATCTATCTTTCTATCTATCTATCTATCTATCTATCTATCTATCTATCTATCTGTGTGTGTGTGTGTGTGTGCGTGTGTTTGTGTGTGTATGTATGTATGTATATATACTTCCTTATCACATATGTCTTCATATGATATGAATTACATAATATAATACACAAAACTTCATTTCAGCAAGTCCGACACAGAGATGAGATCCGTAGTGTTTAGATATGATTACATTTCAATCGAATGAATCGTATCTTAAGGCTTCAGCAATTAGAAATATGAGAACCACTGCCGATATTTTCTCCTGATATTTTGAAGAGAGCAAAGTCTATTCCGTAGCAGTGACAGCCAACTGAAAATGTATAAACTTTATCTTTTCAATTAATATCTTGCCCCCATAAAGTATAAAAATTCATTTTTGTGATGATGACATTTCAATCAATACCAGTCATGCACGGAGGAAGATTTAATTAACAACAGCCAACTGCCCCACTGCCACCATAAATTTGTGACTTTGCTAGTAGGAGAAATCGATATATTCAAAAGTTGTGAGCTTTTGTCAGGCTGATTTGGCGAAATGATTTCTGTTTGGTGACGGAAGATTCTCTCAGTTCAAAGAAACCTTTTGATGAATGCATAAATACAATACTATTTCTTATGCTAATCGTTTTAAAATATCAGGGATAATCTTACTTAGTCAAAATGAATATTTTCAAGATAGGGGAAACACTAACGTGTTAAGCCTACGTGTTTCCAGTCTAGTTTTCTATTAAATAATAAATAACATAAGAACTTTTTTGTTTCATGCGTATAGCAAATAATCATTCATAAAAGTATTAAGTTTCCAATATATTATTTTCCCTTTTCCAGTAAATTTGTGGTATATAAGCCTGTGAAATATATAAATTATTTCGAAGCGAATTGTCGCCAGCAGACCTGTATTTTCTTTTTTCATAGAAATCATTTCATTAACGCTACCTTCTGTTTGTGACATATTTTTCGTTAATATGTGATTTATGAAACTATACAACAAAGAGGGTATGAAACGAAATTCCGATTTGTTCTGTGTAGTAATGCCGAATCTAGAAGCTTCGAATATCATATAAAAAATCTTAAGCGTTGTAGCTTTCCAACAAACAAATAAAATTTATTGCTCGGTATTCTCTTAGATTAAATACGATAATACCCTTTTAGCTGCTTGCGTTATTCTAGATGTACATTTCTCAGTTAACTCTACATCGTTCACTTCTGGCTCTGAATACAGTTCAGTTAGTCGAAGAATGCACTTGAGTGTATCACAAACGATTGTTAGTCATATTTAACGCTCGCTTCCGAGACTAGCTTGCTATAAGAAAGGCTGTGAACATAACTTGGACAGTCGAAGAAATGCCGTTACTAAGAGGGTGACGCTAAACTAAAAAGCAACCCAATAAGTAAGATAGTTTAAAGCACCTTCAAATTAGTTAAAATGTATACTGACTTCTGTAGAAGACGAAAATCGTCACTCCTGGCAGTTAACAAAATATCTATAGCAGTAGCAGGGAGAAGTCGCAGAATTTCATGGAAGTTTAACATTTCTATTGTTATTATGATTTTATTGGATTATCATACTCTTCTTCCCCCAGAAAGTCACATACGTACAATATTGATTTCAAATTTGGACGCAAGGCCAGCAATTTCGGGGAACGGAATGAGTCAATCACATCGAACCCAGTGTTAACGGGCACCTATTTTATCGAACCCGAAAGAATGAAAGGTACAGTCAACCTCGGCGGAATTTGAACTTAGAACGTAAAGATGGGTGAAATATCACCAAGCATTTTGCCCGTCGTCTTAACGATTCTTTCAGCTCGCCATCTTACATACGCACAGTATCGTTAGAACAAAATAGGCAAGTGTATAAACCAATAGAAACGAATATAAAAAAAAATATTTGTAGGAAAATCCTTAGCTCTCACGGGAAATGTATATTGGGTATTTTATTAAAATAAAGTTTGTTGCCAACTTAGTGTTGCAGTTCCAGGAAAAGGAAGAATGCTACTTCTATTTAGCCCCAGGAATCACCGTTTCCAGTTGGCTATGTGACACAAGTATCCTGTGCCCTTAAATTTTCAAACAGGGGAGATAAGCACCTCCACCCAGCATCCAGAGACTAGCTTCAGAGTCATTGCTTTTCATCAGTCTGAAGTAGATGGCTTGGTAGCTGAATTTTTTATTAAGACAATAAATGTCACACATAGATGGTACAGCACAGGACAACACATAGAAAGAAAGTTGATATGAGTTCGAATGATCCCTATTTAAAAATGATTAATTTTAATTTATACTCTTTTTCCTTTTGGGGACGGGATTATGCCCCGTTGCTTCAAAGGCCCATCGACCACATCAAAACATCATCAAAAGACTTTTTCATCTACAGGATAGGACGGAAGGAGTACGGACGAATTAAGTCCGAATTCTTTCACGACGTAGGCCCTCTCAGAATGGATTTTTCTCCATATATTTACGAGGGCCTACGTCTAAATATGCCACGAGTCCGGGAAAAGGAGAAATAAAAGGAGAACGAAGGAACCTAGAACCACTGATGCAGAGGTAAGTAACGTCAAACATTCATGTAGTTTGTTTAAATGCGCGTAGCCTGATGTCAGGCTGGAAGCAAGGTCGCTTCTTTAATGACATCAGGCTACGGAATTTGGATTATTGTTGCTACAGAGACCCGGTTAAGGGGGCCAAGAAATCTGCGATTAAGGAGATTGGCGATTAAGGAGTACAGAGATCGGATTAGGTTGTTGATTCAGAGGGCATTAACCGGTACCATTATTAATAATAAATGGTGGTATGCCCTCAAGTGAGCCATTAAATTTGAGTCTGTTAGATATAGCATAAGTTCACTGGCTAGAGAGAGTAGGAGGGAATCAGTTTTAGTTAAGGAATTAGAGGAAGCAATGCGAACTGGCTCTGCGACTCAGGTGACGGCCAAGAGACTGGCATTAAACCGGCACCTTGAAGCCAAACACATGGGTTGCATTGTCGGGACTAGACTTCGTGCTATGGGTTGTGAGGAATCAAGGCCGCAGGATGGACCCGAGTGGTGGAAGCCCAACGTGGAAATGATGCTACATTCCGATCTTTGACGAACCAACAAGGTAAGTTGATAGACGAACCCGAGGAGATGTGTGAAGCTTTTCAGAAGCACTTCGCGCAGCTTTTCGGTGGGGGTGGCGGGCCGGATAGCAGGAGGGACCTAATGGACTTCCTCGCCGGGCTGCCGCACCTATCGGGGCGGGACGCGGCGCGCTGTGAAGGGCCGATGACACCCGAGGAGGTAATTGAGGCTATGGTGGACTGCGGCGCGGGTAAGGCGTCAGGACCAGATGGTTTACCCTACGAGTTGTATAAGAGTATGCTAGACTTGTTCGGGCACCTGCTGGCGAATGTCTATGCAAACTGGCAGCAGAAAGGTTTATTCCCAAATCTGTGCGCCGGGGAGTGGTGACGCTTGTCAGAAAGGACCCGAACAAGGGAGATTCCGTTGATAATTTTCGGCCTATCACTCTGCTTGCTAAACGCAGAGTTGAAGATTTTGGCCAAAGTGTTATCGAAAAGATTGGCGCGTGTTATATAAGATTATATAAGATTCTGGAATTATTACATACACATGTTCGTGATCTTTTTATAATAAGCATACCCACTTCAGGGCAAATATAATGTCCTGTGTATTATGCACAAAGTCAGTTTCCTGTTGCTTTCTTCAGATAGAAATCTATGGAATCTAAGAATTTTAAAAGATTGTGTCCTATATAACTCATACTTCTCCTAACGATTTAGCGGTGTAGGTCAATCGACCTTATCTATCCCAATAAGCATCTAGCCACGAAATCAATTCGTACGCTTAGATTGCACAATATTTTCGTCGTTGCAAACTTCATGAGAATTTTTTTTTTTTACTTTAACTGAAATAAAAAAAAATCATTATCTGATATCAGTTATCGGTTTTACACGTTTTGTTCCATTTTCTTATATATCCTTATATATCCTGCGAGACTTTCTTATCTGTCACTTTGATATAACCTTTGAAAAGAGCAGATTCTATTTAAAATATAGTAAAATATCGTTCCATTGAAACACATCACGGTGCTCATCGATATAAATACGTACATACATATAAGCACGTATATATATATATATATATATAAATCATGTACAATGTACAATATATGTATTCATACACATATATGTTTTGTATGTATTTGTATGTATATGTATAACCATTAAGTACACATTTCACTCATAGTTATCGATCGGGAAGAAACAACACATGATTAATGTTGTCGAAATCTCCTTACATAATAAAATGTTTTGCTGTCAGAAGTCTGAAGTGTAATAAATTGCTATTAGTTGCTATATACAATTTCTATAGGGATCCAGTTAAGGAATACTGAGTGAAAGCGACAATATGCAGCAACACATAAATAATCATATTTGAAAGAAGTGTTTCATTTTTTCGGGAGTGGGCGGATGGTTGCTTTGGAACTAACTGGGGAAGCATGTGTGTGTGT
>NC_068984.1:76897813-76900256 GCF_001194135.2 Octopus bimaculoides
GTATGTATGTGTGTGTGTATGTATGTATGTATGTATGCATGTATGCATGTATGCATATATGCAAACACGTATGCTGACTAGCAGCAGCATCTCGGCTAGTCCGGTTTATGAATGCTGAAAATAAATGCAATAACAGGAATTCACTAATTTTGAATAAATTATTTTTAAAAAATAGATGAGTGTGGTAAGTAGCTTGCTTACGAACCGCATGGTTCCGGGTTCAGTCCCACTGCGTGGCACCTTGGGCAAGTGTCTTCTACCATAGTCTCGGGCCGACCAAAGCCTTGTGAGTGGATTTGGTAAACGAAAACTGAAAGAAGCCTGTCGTATATATGTATATATATTTATATGTGTGTGTGTCTGTGTTTGTTCCCCCAACATCGCTTGACAAGCGATGCTGGTGTGTTTACGTCCCCGTAACTTAGCAGTTCGGCAAAAGAGACCGATAGAATAAGTACTAGGCTTTCAAAGAATAAGTCCTGGGGTCGATTTTCTCGACTAAAGGCGGTGCTCCAGCATGGCCACAGTCAAATGACTGAAACAAGTAAAAGAGTAAAGAGACAATCTTCTGTTGTTTCAGAAGTGTTGAATTACTCAGAATTTAGTACTTTAATACTTTACATAATTACACTAAGTTAATTATTTTTCTAATCAGCATATATTCTTAATGTCTATTTGGCGAGTTTTGAGGTACAAATTTCAAGAACAAATTCCAGAAATAATCAAAGCATATGCGCTTCTCTTTGAAAACAAGCGTGTAACAAATTTCAAAACTGTGAATTAGAGCGAGAAACAGATAAATGGACAGAATTTTATAAAATGGCGTGTGTATGTTCTTCTTCGTATTTTAGGGCACACCGGTGCACTGTCTTCAAAGATTTAGGTAATTATATTTATCTGAGTATGTATTTTAGTCTGGTACTTATTTTATTAATACATATGTTTGTTGATCCGCATTGTTATGGGACACAAAACTCAGTATAAAGTATAGCAATTTTAGACAAGTGTAAATATAAACAAGTAAATGGACGCAAACACAAACACACACACACAAACTTCTGGGTATGTGTGTGTGCGTGTGTGTGTGTGTGTGAGAGAGAGCTCACGTATGTGGGTGCACGCGCGCATACACGCATGTTTGTATACTTGTATGTGTATAAATGCGTTTCGGCTATATTTCCAGGCAAAGCACAACCCAAAGACCCAAAGAACTTCAACTGCAAATATTTTAATCCAAGTAGAGAGCAAACCCAAAAATGCACTGCATGGTATCTTAATAGACATTTATTTATAGTTACAAAATGCTGTTGTCTTTGAGAATCATATCAAAATGCGTTTAAATGAAATATAACAAAATTTGATTTATGTATTACAACCGTTCAAAATTCTGTTTCTGTATATTAACATTCAGATTTATGGCGTTCGGAAAAACTGGTTCACCAATCAGCATCATAAGACCAAAGCCGGCATAAGAGAAAAAGAGCTTTATTTGCATATTCAAATCGTTTTCTATAAAGAAATTATATATATATATATATATATATATATATATATTTGACAGGTATGACAACAAAAGAAAGAAAGAGACCTCGATATTATGCAAATAGAGGGATTTATCTGTAAAAATATGTGACACTTATTCAGTAGCCGTGATAAAACTCCGATTTTCGGATGCCAGGGTGTGGGGGTCCACGCCAACATCTCTTCAGTTATCCAGCCATTGAAAATTCCTTTGAAAAATGACCGTTAAAAACAAAGGGAAATAAACAAAGGGAAATTACTGTGTAGTGACAAAACGCGTCTAAAACTGCGTATATCATGCTCGCACGCACATATCTCAATGTACGCACGCATATATCTACATACGCACGCATCCACGCGCACACTCACAAGCGCGTACATATAAAGTTCCTTGTACGTGTCTATAAGCGTACGGAAAAGAGTTTGGAGGGGAGAAAACAGAAAACTATATGTGGAAAAATACATAAACCACATTAACCCTATAATTATGTAAAAAACATAAAAATAATTTTTAAAATATATAATAATATAAAAATATAAGAATATAAAATTCAGGTAAAAAGTGAAAGACTTATGCATAGACACAATATGGAAGCCTATCAGTGCCGCCCATCAGCACAAATATTAAAAAATATATATATAAAATATAAGAAATAATTATAGAGAGACACAAAAAAATAGAAAGCAAGTCCAATCTGTAACCTCAGGGGGACCAAAAACGTGGCAAATATTTGGTCACATGTGGACATGATCCGAAAAGTTCAGTCTTTGAATTTAGACATGTGGTAGGGTCCAAGCTGCCTTTCCAGATGAGCCATCTTTCCATATCACATAGACCGCACCTTCCGCTGCCGCTGGTGTAGGGTTTACACTTGGCTAAGATCTTCCAATGAATGTTGTAACTGACACCTTTATCTTTTAA
>NC_068984.1:76900266-76910337 GCF_001194135.2 Octopus bimaculoides
TGTATCTGGCCTTGAAATTACCCTCTGTGAGGCCCACGTATTTCTTCGTCGAAACTGCGTTCTTAGTGGATACAGAATCTACGGTGGCTTCATAAATGATGGTTTCGGACATGCATGCTCCATTTAGCGGGCATAAATTTGTATCTCTGCATGAACAGCTGGCTTCATATTGTGGCTTTTGTGTGTTGTGTGCGATTATATTCTTAAAATTAGCAGTTGAGCTGAAACTGATTTTTAAGTTATGTCTGTTGAAGATCTTCCTATAATTATGGTTAACTGGAAAGTGTCTGTCTATCAATGCCAAGAAATATCTGCCTATATTAAAGGTCACTTCAGATGAGTAGTGGGGTGTGAACCAGATGATTTTCCTATTTCTATGCTTTCTTCTTTTTGCTACTGGACTGGTGGTAGGTGTATAGGTTATTCCCTCGTTAAAACCACTATCTTTTAGAGCCTTATTATATACTGGGGCAACACTATTGAAAATGTCCTTATCAGAGGAGAGGCTAGATATTCTTTTACTAATGTTCTTAACTAAATTTCTAAACACTATGGTGGATGGCAGGAACCCACATTGATTGAATCTATCCTGTGCTGGTCCATTTGTATTAGCAGTCAGAAAGAATATTATCCATTTGATGAAAACCTTCGGCCTTAGTATAACTACAGATACCAACCTGACGGTCGTCAACTACCTAGATGTGTCCCTAGATCTAAATAAGAATATTTATATACCTTATAGGAAGCCCAACGATAGACTTAGTTACATCAATGTGGGTTCCTGCCATCCCCCCAGAATAAAATATTTACTCTATCAGGTTTAGTCAGAAAACTAGACCTGATAGAGAAAAACTGAAGTTATTTTTTAATTTAGCAGTAAACATCACTTACGAATTCGTTGAAATATTCCAGGCACCAGACAAAAATTATTTTTTGTTGCCCAGTGTAAGAAATTTCAAATATTTGTTAAAGATATTAAATTCAATATCACTTTGTTGTTTGTTTTGTGTTGCATCCATGCGTGCGTGAGTTTTTCTTTCTCTTTTCCTTCAGGTACTAACGACTAATGCCGTAGGATCTGGTTCAGCTGGTTCACAGACTTTTCCTCTTTTGGAGATTTTCAGAATATTATTGACCTACCTATATTATTCAACTAGTATTCGATCATATATAAAAAATGTTCGAGTTTGAGGTTGATCATTTAGAAATTATCAAGTGTTGTGTAAAGTGATGAGCCTATGATAATGGCATCTGGCTGTTGGGATTTCCTACATTATATAGGAAAACTTCAGTATTTCAGCGTAGTAGTTACTCTTTCCCTTCACAATTTGGTTTGTATATTTTTAATAGCCGATACTTGTGCATTGCTAAAGGTATAGTTTCCTCGAAATATACTTTTTCAGATCAATAGTTGTCAGTGCTCTAGTTTATAGATATACAAATATAACCAAAGTATTTACTGAATATGTTTGAAGTACTTACGGTTCATAATAATGTTTAGGTTTTTCGTTTATTATGTTTTGTATGTAATTCTTCAGATATCGGTCTTGTGTGATTGATATTATATTGTAAATTTACTAATCCATATATTACTTTAGGTTTGTCTTCTTCAAACAATTTTAGTATTTGTTCTGTTTGACTATTCTGTTTTCGGTGTTTATTTAGCCAAAGGAAAATTACTAAATAAAACATAATAGGCGACATTTTATCGAATATTTTTATCAAATTCGTTTTCAAAAATATACCTGTACAAAATATTTTTTATACATATACAAGCGTGATTGTATGCATTTAATGATAATTTGAGACAACTCATATTTTCAGAAACTCGCAAAAAAGAAAAATATTATTCAAGCTTTAAAGACTAGTATTTTATTTATTTTACTATTATATGTTATTAAATCATCTTTCTAAAGTGTCATATTGAGTGAAATGGTTGCTTTTGTTGATATCTAAGATAATTTATAGTTAGTTGTAAGTGCTTTTGATGGAAGATCAGTGACTATTGAAAAATTGCTATCTTGACTGCTAATGTTTTTATATTCATGACTTGTAAAAACACTACCAGATATATATTCAGTAGAATCAACGAGTGAACCTGTACGTGGTTGCTCGGCCTGCTTGAAGCAACAACAATTTCCCCCTCATATCACAATTTACAGTTTCAAAAAAACGGGAAGGAATAATCAGGAATGAACTATCCTTAAAATCAACAGAAACATTAACGTCACAATAACGACGACGACGGCGACCACCACCATCACTATCATCGCCACGAACAATAACAACACCATTGCCACGCTATCATCAGAATCGTTAAAGTAAAAAATATTAATACGGTCATGCCACTAACGATACCACTACACCAATGCCACAACCACCACCACCACCACCACCACCCCATCATCATCATTTCCACCACTATCACCACCGCCACCACCACAATCACAATCACCATCACTACTAGAGCTAGCACCGTCACCACCGTCACCATTCCCACTGCCGCCATCGCCTCCACCAGCATCACGATCATCAATATCATCGCTACCCGCTCATCTATAAAAAAAAAACACTTATCTTTTCTGTTTGGCTGCCTGCTACTTTTAAATTTCTTCAGTTTTTGTTCCAACTGATATCATATTTGGTGTATTGGGGCACTTTTGTTAAGTAATCATGAATATGAAATTCACTTTCGCCATAAATCAATAAATAAAGAGTTAATACCTTTTAAAGTTTACAAATTTTGAGTAATTTTACCCAGTCGATAGCTACAGACATATACCTGCCTGTTTCCATAGTAACAAGCCAAGCTGTTACCAAGCTTTTTAACCACATGTTCTTTTTGTTGGCTATTGAATGCTTAAAACACGCGGTATGATGAGCTAAAAGTAGCGGTTAAGTTTGGGGTTTTTGCATGATCGTACGAATTCTTATATGTAAAATACAAATTCGCAAAAGATTTCTGAAAATTTCAAAGAAATTTAAATGTTATGGTAGGGGTCATGTGGCGTACGTAAAGGAGAATTCCATAAATATTCCATTTGTTTACAGTTGACAACACGTCTTGTCCCGCACAAAATGACAGCTTCCAAGACTTATTTTCTGACTGAGTAAAAATTATCAAATTTTAAATCTCTGTAACATCTAAAAAAATTTTTTTCTGGAACAGTTTTTGAGGTTCAGTGAGGAAAATTACACCAATACAACAAATCTTAAAATTTGCACTAAACTTTAAAATTTCCATAGATGCAGCCAAATAGAAAAGATCCAAAACCATCACTACCACCATCAAATTAAGACTAAAATCCTCATCAATCACAGCCACTACCACCCCACCACCACCACCAGTACCACTACCATGACCTTTAATATTATCATCCTACCACTACTGCCTCTACACATCCATTGGTACTATAACAAGCAGCGTGGGAGCCTCTATGTGATGGCTTAACGTGTTTCTCCCAGTGATTTTTTTCGTTTTGTGCGATTTTGATTATTATCTTATAATAACTAGTTGTGTTAGTCAGGATCCTAAGAAGGTTAGTGTAGAGGACAGTGCTGAGAAGAAGGAAAAGCTGATTAAGATCAAAATAAAGAAGGAAAGCATTGATAAACATAAGAGAGGAGTGCGTGTATTGGACAGAACACGTCAAAAAGAGTGAAGCACGTCCACGATCTGCATCACCCTGAAGAAAAAGGACGAGATCAAGACCGTAACAACAGCATAGGGTGTCTCCAGGCTCTCCAAGCAAAGCACATCTGTCCATGAAGAGATAGAATAATTACTTCTCCTGTGGATCAACGAGAAGCAAACCGCATGGGATACAATTACAGAACGGAGGCCACCATCTGCAGGAAAGCACGAGTATGGGGATCTCCTAAGGCAGAACCCTGGAACATCGACGCAGAATACATCAGCAGATGCATGTAAGGCCTGTCACGGTTCGATAATTTCAAGAAGAGGACCGGTGATCATAGCATGATCAGGTATGGAGGAGCAGCGAGTTCTGACAGGAAGGCAGCTGAAGATTTCGTGCGTGATTTCCGTCAGCTCATAGCAGCCGAGCGATAGATCGCACAACAGGTATTCAACTGTGATGAAACTGGCCTTTTGTGTCCAGAAGAACCTACAGAAGAACCTAACTGCAGAGGAAAAAAATGCCAAGCCATAAGTCTAGGAATGATAGCCTGACTCTAGCCATTTGTGTCAATGCGAGGTGGATACTTGAAGAACGAGCCACTCCTTGTCTACTATTCCGAAAATCTCACAAAATACTGAAAAAGCCGCAGGTCATGTCCAAGGCAAACGTTAAAGCATGTGTTACCAGGCAATTCTTTACTGAGATGGTCAACCTTGTCTTCAGAGCGGCAGTAAAAATGTACCTTCTGGAGAAAGATCTTCTTCTTAAGGCCCTCCTCATCCTCGACAATGCTGCTGCTCACCCTCCTAACCTCAAAGATATTATCCTGGATGAATTTAAATTAATAAAAGTTCTGTACTTTTCACGCAACACTACACCTATCTTGAAGCCCATAGACCAGCAGGTTATTTCTAATTTCAAGAAATTGTACACCAAAGACCTGTTTTGTCGGTGCTTTAAAGTCACCGAAAATACAAATCTAACCCTTCATGGGTTTTGGAAGGAGCACAACAAAGTTAACTGCTTTAAAATCACTTATATGACCTGGCAGGGTGTAACGAGAAGAACGCTGAATTCTGATTGGAGGAAACTGTGGTTTGACTACGTATCTGAAAGAGGCTTCGACGGGTTTGAGTCTGAGACACCTGTAGTCGAGGAGATGGTGTCTGTTGGCAAATTCATGGGCCTCGAGGTTGACGATGGGGGACATTAATGATCTCGTCGAGCAACACTCAGAGGATCTGACGACAGGAGCAGCAGCATTCGGATGCAGTGGAAGAGATTGGTTTCCCGGAGGAGGATAGTAGCGGTGAGGATAGTAGACGGCTACCTCTACGAGTGACATAAAGGCCATGTTGGCAAAATGGCGGTATGTTTCTGAATTTGTAGAAAAATATCATCCTGAAATAGTATCTATAGGCCGTGCAGATGCTTTATTTAATGACACTGCTTTGGCGCATTTTGAACGGCAGAAAAAAGAAGACTTCTCTTGATATGTTTCTAATGAAACCACTTGCAAGTTTGAAACTTGAAGAAAATGTGTCCAAAAAGCCTAAATGAAGCGCAGTGAGAGAGAAAACCCCCAGAAATTGTTCTTTTTGAAGTCTTAATGGAAGGAGATTTCCTTCTAAACAATAATTCTCCTCGTCCCCGCTCCATCGTCTTCTTTGCGCACAAATCGTCCTATCTCTTAGGTAATTAGATTAATAAAGCCAGTTTGAATGTTTCTTTTGCGTTCTCTTTTATCATGTTTTTCATTGTAACTGCACGTTTTCTGACTTAAAACCCATAAAAAATGATTTTGGATGGTTTTGAGAGGCTGGTTAATATCAACGAGGAAAATTGATTTGTAAATTTGATTTCTAGTTAATTTCAACGGGGAAAATTGATTTGTAAAACGAGTGAATGATAAAACGAGCACGGTCATGCAATAATAATTGTGGAATCTAAAAACAGGAGCAATTCCTATCATAGTAGGCGCCTTAGATATGATAAAAAAATATTCAGACAAATACATAACAAAAACACAAGGACTTACAAATATATATAACATACAAAAAAAATTGCATTACTGGGCACTGCAAAACACTTTCAATACAGTAACCATAAGAGCATCACAGCAAACCACAGCACATACCCAAGGCACACAGATCTGCACTCGGTAGTGAAGTGAAAGCACATTATAAAAATAAAACTACTGAATAATAACAGTAGTTATGGGATGAGATACAGGAGATGTGACTATGTCTATCATAATGGTCATGATGATGATAATGATGGTGTTACTAATGAGGATGACAGGGAGTAGGAGGGGGTTGATAAACAGGGAGGTCGTTGTTGAAGGAGACGCTGCAGACAACAATATAGAATAGCTGCACATAGCAATTCCACTTTGACCTAACTGACCAACATTCAGGCGCACGCACGCAACCACGCACTACCCCCCACTTCTCTCTCCCCCCACACACATACACAAGCTGAAACCCAGTCTAGAATAAATTTTATCGTCTTATCTATGTATATTAAATATTAACACACGTGCACAAGTGTGGGTTTATATATATATATATATATATATATATATACGTATTATATATATGTTTATACACACACACACACACACACATATATATATATACGTATTATATATATATATATATATATATATATATATACACACACAAACACAAATGAATGTCTACGCTCTCACACAAACATAAATGCATGAGTGTTTGTTTGTCAGTGTGTGTATGTGTGTGTGAGAGAGACAGAAAGACAGAGACAGACAGACAGACAGACAGAGACAGAGAGACAGAGAGAAGGGGAGAAACAGAGAGAGAGAGAGAGAGAGACAGAGAGACAGAGAGTGGAAGTGAGACAGACAAATAGAGACAAAGACATTGGGAAACGGATATATTTTTAAACCTATCCATAGGCATTACAAACAGGGCTTCAGCAAATCGAAAAGAAAAATGAAAAAAGAAAAAGAGAAAACAAAGGTACTTGAAATGGTTGAAGCCAGGGTGAATTATACATTTCAAAAATTTTGCAATTGGTTTCATCCATATATAAAGTCTCTCTTCCCTCTCTTTCTCTCTCTCTCTCTCACACACGCACATTCTAATGTTGGAATACGATGTTTGTTGTCGTCATTTAACCCAACCCAGATCTGATCAATTCTTCTTTTCTTAAACAGTAGGATGTAATTTGAGGAGCACTTGGCTACTATTTCGAGAACCTGTAGTGATCACTTAGCCTATCTTTCACTTTCTCAGCTATCCCTTCTACCAGAATTGTTTGAATGGCTGTTTTCTTTAGCCACAAGTCAACTTCGATAGATTAGAGCTAGGACGAAAGATTTCTCATCTGTGACTATCCCATCTCTAATATTTATACATCTTGAAAGCCGGTGAGCTGGCAGAATCGTTAGCATGCCGGGCGAAATGCTTAGCGGTATTTCGTCTGCTGGTACGTTCTGAGTTCAAATTCCGCCGAGGTCGACTTTGCTTTTCATCCTTTCGGGGTCGATAAATTAAGTACCAGTTAATCGACTTAATCCCTTTGTCTGTCTTTGTTTGTCCCCTCTATGTTTAGCTCCTTGTCGGCAATAAAGAAATAAAAAAACGTTAGCTCATCGATCAAAATGTTAAGCGATATTTCGTCCGCCTTCGCGTTCTGAGTTCAAATTCCATTGAGGTTGACTTTGCCTTTCATCCTCCCGTGGTCGATAAAATAATTACCAGTTGAGTACTGAGTGTCGATGTAATCCCCCGAAATTTCCGACCTTGTGCCAAAATCAGTGTTTATATATATATATTGAACCAGGTTATCTATTGTGCCCTTCCTTTGCTTGAAGGCACTAAATCTGCTCTGGGGGACATTTACTTGCTTTTTCTAGCACACTCCGCGGCCACATTATGAGACTCGTTCGTGTGTTATTGTGCCCTTCACCGGCATAAAAGAATCAAATATATCATGTAGAGGTTGTTTATAAAGAGAGTTTTCACCTGATACTTTCAATGGTGATTATCTCTCGAATAGACAGATACAGTTAGTTCGTAATATCATCTTCCATTTAGTTTTTTTTTGTATTCATTTGCATTTTTATATTTTTTACTAACCTTTTATTCGTAGACAGATCTCATTCTCTTTCTGTCTCTCAATGTATGTATAAATATATATGGATGTATATGAACACACACACAAATGTACGTATGTACGTATCCTCTTCCTGATATTTTATTTCAGTTTCGGCCTTTTCCTCCTCTTCAAATTACCACCATCATCATTATCATGTCTTTTCTATTTTCTCCTCTACTATTTACTACTACTACTACTACTACTACTACTACTACTACTACTACTACTACTACTACTACTACTACTACTACTACTACATTTTTCGATGGCCTTGTTCCGTTTCTTTATCAAACTACTTCATCTTACACAGTATTTTGAATTCGTTAAGTAATTTTCCTTATGTTCAGAGTTATGCATTTATGTTTTTAGTTTTCGGTTGTTATTATTATCATTATTATCATGTTTTTCTCTCTATATCACAGGTTATGGTGGAGCTTCTGCAGTCTTGCATGCGTAGCGGGCTTACTACCTGCAGCCTACGGTACCATGCTATTCGTTCTTTTCAGCTATCTAATACTTTCCTGGTTATTTTGGCCGTGCCAAGAAGGCACACCTTTTGTAACAGTTTTACTGGGCACTCTATTTCCTTTATATTCCTCTTGATGCCTTGTGATACTGTTTCCTTCTTCATTTTCTATAGCCAAGCTATTCCGTACATAAGAGGGTTGTATCTATCTATCTATCTATCTATCTATCTATCTATCTATCTATCTATCTGTCTGTCTGTCTGTCTGTCTGTCTGTCTGTCTATTTTTTCGCCTTCCTTCTTGACTATTCGTGCGTCAAAGGGGCATACAACATCAACTATATAGCATATGTGGTGCACCTTGTCCACCAACACTAGATCCAGTCTGTTATGCTTTAGCACCTCATCTTTTTGGATTGGGAAATCCCAGAGGATTTTGGTAGCCTCCGACTCCTCTACTCTCTGCGGTTTGTTCTCATACCACGTCTTGCCTCTTTCTAGCCCCCACTTTTTGCACAGTTTCCAATGTAGCACTTTCACTACCTGGCTGTGTCGCCACAACTTGTAATGGTTTTGAGCAAGTCTAGAGCATTCGTTCTTGATGTGGGCAATGGTTTCATCCACTCTATTTCAGATGCGGCACAGCGGAGACATTTCCTCATTCCTAAGGTTAATCCTCCAGTTAATGGTCAAAGGTTGGTCTTGCGCTGCCAGTATAGTGCTCCCGGTCTCTTTTAAGGGTTCCTTTTATCAGTCAATCCTACCTATTTTCTCCAGCAACTTTTGTTGTGGCTGCATGGAATTGACTGTGCAGTCCTTTCTAGGTAAATCTTCTTCATGTCCCTTTTGTACTTCTTCCAGTCCTTTTTGTACTTCTTCCTGTCCTTTTTGTACTTCTTCCTGTCCTTTTTGTACCTCTCCCTGTCCTTTTTTTACTTCTTCCTTTGTTTTTCCTTTTTTCTCTACCTTCAATACTCCCTCGTTATCTAACTGTCACTAGCAAAGTTCCGTTACTTTAGGCTAAATATCTCATTAAGCTCTCGAGTTCGATACGCACGCTGTCTTCCACACTTACCAGTCTCCCTCCTCCATTTGCTCTCTTCGTGTATAGGCGATCAGTGTCTGCAAGTGGATGATGGGCTCCGTGCATCGTTAGGAGCTTTCTTCGTTTCCTGTCCATCTCCTTTAGCTCCTCCTCTGTCCACTTCAGGATTCCAGTGCTATCTCTAACTACTGCGATCGCGCGCGAGTTTACGCCGAAATTATGTTTCTGGCATTCAGCTTTCAAGTCAATATTTATCTCACTCGCCGCAGGTACTCTCATTTTGTCTTTTCCCTCATATCGTGGTGCTTAATTCCATCTTCCTCAAGTATTATCAGGTATTAATCATGCGGACTGAGGTTGAATTGCCTTCATCATTTCACCACATGGCAACCACATGCCTTCTGTCTTGGCAAACTTTCCTCGTCTCATCTCATCTTATGATTATTATTATTATTATTATTATTATTTTATGTTTGACTTTTGTTTTGCATTTGTACAAGTTGGATCCAAGTCTCACCCAGAGACCTCAAGAGACAACAAGTTAGAAGTTCATGTAGGTGTTATGCCTAGGGTACCATATATTTGGATTTGTACAGTTTTGTTCAAGTGAATGTTTAAGAAACCATAAGAAAATTATGTTTGCTTTAAAATTTGAGATCACATAGACAGTATTTTACGTAGGATATGGGCAGTTCCCATGAGCACTATCTTTTGGACTTCAGCCATTTTGGGGTTTCCTGGTATCTGAGCTAGGTAGTAATCAGCCCGTTTCGCTGTCA
>NC_068984.1:76910552-76913372 GCF_001194135.2 Octopus bimaculoides
GAATGGTGAAGTTCCAGAGGAGTGCAATGTGATCATTTTCAAGTACTGGGGGTGGTTTGTGTTCCCACCAGTTTTTATCATGGGGCAAGTCCAGGTTTTTGCATATTACCCAGTGAATATATTGTGCAGCTCTATCATGCCTGTTGAGATACTCTGTAGGCGCAAGCAGACTGCACATGGAGACAACATGATCGATGGTCTCATTTTGTTGTTGGCATATACGACATAATGGGGAGCTGCCGTTCTTTAATATGTTGGCCTGGTAGTTCTTTGTAGGTATTATTATTATTATTATTATTATTATTATTATTATTATTATCATTATTATTGAGTGACACTGGGGTAAAGTATACGAATTCCAATAAACCCATCGTGACTACCCGTCTGACACGGGTATACCAGGTACATGCATCACAACCATATGTACGGGCCATAGTGATGTTATATCAAGATAAACAGCGCAAAACCTTGCAAAAACTTTCCCGATCCACAGCACGTCTGCACACGTACTCACACACACACATTACATATATTATACATATATTCACACACACACACACACACACACACACACACACACACTTATATATATATATATATATATATATATAATGTTGCCACATAAAATCATTTTCTTTCAACATTTATGTTAATCCTTATTTTTAATCAACAGTTTGAACAAATCAATCAACAATATATTCTTCTTTATCGTTCACGACTTCTTGCTGACTTTCCACTAGTTCGTCAATACCTTGACAATAGAAATCACTGGTTCTTAACTTGGAATATTCATCTAACCACATTTTCAGCATCGCGTCGTCGTTAAACGAAACGCGTCGCCGGCTGTTGGAGATCGATTGACAAAAGCAATAACCCGAAGACAACATATCAGTGAAATACCCCTAAGCGTTTTACTCAGCTTGCAAACGATTTTGTCAGCTCGTCGCCTTCCGAATCCTAATAATATAATATCTAATATTTAGAATTGGTGGGATGATACACTTGCCTACTTCCTGATGATACAATCAACCAACTATTGTTATAAAGTTGATTACATATGCCTTTACGACACGTTTCCGCTTATTAATAACTTTAAACACTTAAACACCATCCACTATCACACTGTGAGGGAACAAGAGCTCGTATGTAATCGCTCGACCTGTTAGTAATGTTGGCTAAATCATGATGGTAAAATTTGATAATGTAGTGTAAGATGTAAAAAAAGAGATGCTAGTGGAGGCGCAATGGCCCAGTGGTTAGGGCAGCGGACTCGCGGTCATAGGATCGCGGTTTCGATTCCCTGACCGGGCGTTGTGAGTGTTTATTGAGCGAAAACACCTAAAGCTCCACGAGGCTCCGGCAGGGAATGTGGCGAACTCTGCTGTACTCTCTCACCACAACTTTCTCTCACTCTTACTTCCTGTTTCTATTGTGCCTGCATTTCAAAGGTCAGCCATGTCACACTGTGTCACGCTGAATATCCCTGAGAACTACATTAAGAGTACACGTGTCCGTGGAGTTCTCAGCCACTTGCACGTTAATTTCATGAGCAGGCTGTTCCGTTGATCGGATCAACGGATCAACGGAGTGCCAACAACAACAATAACTGGAATGTCTTTGATCATTAGTTTGCACAACAGATTTAATTTGGTGTGAAACAGCAAGATACTATCTCTGTATTCTGATGTGTGTGCCAACATAAAAAATGAAACAAAATACTTTCTTAACATTCGCTATTGAGCGTCGTAAATCCAATGGTGAGACCATTGGCAAATAGAGAATGCAATGCGGTTTCAATTTTTGGAAAAATACTAATTCATTTACAGTTTACTCTGGAAAATGTATGAATGTTATAGTTTCTCATTTCCTCAATTGTAACATCTTTATGCCTCGTGAAATAAGCATTTACTAGCATCTATCATAAATTATAAACTGTGTTCTCGTAAGCTTAATCAGCGACCAAATCTCGATCCTACTAAAGACTATTTTATTACACATCTATTGAGACAACCAGGAGCTCAGACTCTCAATATCATAAGTCAAATTGACGGCCATTCTTAGTGCATTGTACAATTATAAGTAATAAAGCTGAGAAAGAACTATTCCGTTCTTATATCGGCGCCAGAAGTTTATTAGGTTGAATGCGTAAATGGTAGCATCAACCACATAATAAATTGTACCCTCCTTTTTTTTGTTATTGATCTTTAAGATGAAATGAAAAGTTGACCTCATCAGGATTTGAACTCGGAGAAAAGTACGACAATCTTAAATTCTGTTATGCGTTTAATTCGACGCCATGCTATTTATTGCCTCTCCACCCACATAGTAAATGAAATAGATAATACAGAACTAGAGAAAGAAATAAAAGTCTTCAATCTTTTCGTATTGTTATACCAGCAGATTCCAAAGCAATTGTCTATTAATGTTTTTCCTCCACCCACGTTAATCCGAGTTTGGATTAAACATTCACTGCTGCCGAGCAACAAACTTTTACAGCATAGCAACATTTTCTATTTATCTATGTTCCAGAAAACAAAAGAAACCTATTGTATTTATATTAAATGAAATTCTAGTTGAAATAGTCCATTAATATTCCTGCGGCTGAAATCTGCACCTTAAGACGTGTGGTAAGATGTCAAGAAAGCTCTTCTGTAACGTGGTTTCAAACCTTGTGTGAAGCAGCTTCGACCACTTTTGGTAAAGTTATGAATAGAACATCACTCTATCTTTTCTGTCTCCACTAAATATTAAGGCATTTCTTTTTTTGTTCTAATGTAAACCACACACACACACACACACACACACACACACACATACATA
>NC_068984.1:76913382-76919818 GCF_001194135.2 Octopus bimaculoides
ATATATATATATACAGTATCATGTTGTGGAAACAAAGTAAATCAGCAGATTTATATATCATGTCTTGTGCTTCAGAATTAAATCTGAGCCTGAAGGATTGCTTGAAGGCACAAGTCATGATATATAAATTTGACAGTTTATTGTGTTTCCACATTGTGAAACTAATAGTAGCTCGTACTTAAGTAATGTGTATATTAACTGATATTTATCTTTCATTAGATGGAGTACGTTTTACGTTGAGCTTACCAATAGCAGAACAGTAAACTATATAACATTTCGAAATGTTTACTGGTTATCGATGTAATACACATTATTATCAACTGATATAAGATGGGATGCAAACTCAGTGGATATTTCCTGTTAGTTTCATATGACGTATATTGTGACTAAAGTCCCGAAGGCGTGTGAGTTGATTGTTCAGACTCGTAATTTAACTATTAGTCAACTTCAACATAAGTTTTTTGCTTCATTACAAGATGCCAATCCTTTAATGACAAATGAGCTCCTACCAATTATCGTAGGAAAAAAAAAATCATCATTTGTTAATATACGAGGGGGTGGGGGTGGGGGGCTGAAAAGTTCCTGGCTTTGGATAAAAGAAAATACAGGAGGATCAGTTAATTATGGTATTTAACGTATTCCCCGCTCAAATTAATACACTTGTTGCAGCGATCTTCCAGTTTTTCTAAGCCCTGTAAAAGAATTCGGAACCAGGACTTTCGCGACACCTCTAAAGCCGGGAACTTTTCAGCACCGCCTCCCATGATAGAAATGCTTTTGGCTTAAATTCCTATTTCCTATTATTACTGAATGAAGGGCGGTGAGCTGGCCGAATCGTTAGCATGCCGGACAAACTGTTTAGCGGGATATTTTCCAGTTTTACATTGAGTTCAAATTTCACTGATGTTGACCTATGCCTTTCATCATTTCGGGGTCAATAAAATAAGTACCAGTTGTGCGCTCGTCCGGATGTAATCGGCTAGACCCCTCCCCACCCACATTTCTTGTGGCTATAGTAAAAATATATTACTAATGACTAAATTAGTGGATTGACACAGACATTAGAAAACGTTCTTTGAGGCTTTTTTTCGGTTCTCTTGCCTTCTGATTTTAAATCACGTTAACTTTGCCGAGTACTGCAGTTGTTGAAAATCGGTTAATTCTTCACCACTCAAAATTGCTGGCTTTGTTCCTAAGTCAAGTAACCATTATTAACTTGCTTTTAAAGGGTATATTTTTTTAATGATTTCATAAATAGTTAATGAAAAAAAGAAAGACCTAACAATGTGTTTGAGAATCAGGTATTTTTGATTTTGAGAATAGAAAAATATTAGAAACTCTGAAAATAGTATTATCACAATCAGTAGAAACTTTCTCACATGAGTCACGACGTCATTGTAGTTGTGTAGCTCCAACCCGGTCTTTCCGGTGCAAGCTAAATGAGCATGCAGGTAGTCGTCCAAACAACGAGGTGATACCCACAAGTCCAGTTTCCCAGTTATATAATTTCTCCACCTAGTTGACGACCATACTGCGCACTGAGACGTACAGAAATGTATACCAAGAAATGAAACAGCAACTTCAACATCTTACATTCTCTCAACGATCTTGTCTTATCCTGTTCGCTCGCAGTTTCTTGTACTGGCCACAACAACAGTGAAGTAAGGACTCAGGTAGAACACGATAATTGCCCTTTCTATGGTTAGAAGTGTGCAACTCAGAAAAGTATTTGAGGTCAGTGAGACTGTTGATGTTGCAGCTATTTCTGCGTGTGTATGTTTCTTATGGCTGTCGACAATATGTCTGCGTATATTGGACGTGAAATTTTTTATGATAGGGACCATTGGATGAAGCTTTCTGAAAAAACCAACTGCATGCCTTGCATGTCTCTGTAGTCAATCATTTTCGGCACTGTAATTTGTAGGGAAGAGGAATAGGTTGGTGAATAGGAACAAGAAAGGAAAATAAAAATGCGGATGTCAGCGTAGTAAGACCTCTGGATAATTGACAATTAGTAAAACTCTTTAGGGGTGAAATTTGAAAGGATTTTTAAAAGCCTTTCTTAAACTGAAAAAAAAAATATATATAATGATTGAACATTTTATAAATCTGTTCATATTTCATGCCTTTGATCATAGATTTGTCTGTTTCATCAATAGTGACTTACGGCTAAGCAACAGCATCATCATCATCATCATCATCACAATCATCATCATCATCATCATCATCATCATCATCATCATCATCATCATCATCATCATCATCATCATCACCATCATCAACATCATTGTCATTATCATCAGCGTCAACAACAACAACAATAGCAGCAACAGTTGTAGATAACCTAAATCTTGACAAAGATTTCTGTTCTGTAAATTGTGATATCTTCCACAGGAATGAGACTTAACATGTAAAAAGGAGGGATGGTGGGGGAACTGGAATTCGATTTGATCAACAGCCAGTTTTGGCAGTTTTCCTCTCACCTTACACAACCATAGGACTCAAGATCTAATATACTTAGGGAATATGTTAATAATGTTTATTCCTCAATCCTATTTGAAATCTCCGCACCACGCCTAGTTTTGAGGATTTGATATGAATGGAGGTAACATATCATGCATGATCAATTGAATTCAGCTCTTGAAGTCGACTAAATAGTTGTCATGTGTACAATGCTCCTGTAGTTTATAGTGTTATTAATTATGATACTCAGAAGACGGAGTGATGACCGAACCGTTAGTACGCCGGACAAAATGCTTAGCGGCATTTCGCCCGTCATTATGTTTTGAGCTAAAACTCTGCCGAGGTCGACTTTGCCTTTCATCCCTCGTGATCGATAAAATAAGTACTAGTTAAATACTGGGACCAATGTAATCGACTTATTCCCTCTTTCGAAATTACTGCCAAAATTTAAAATCAATTATAATACCCAGTGGTACTTATTTTAGATAGATTTATACTGAACCGTTGACTTGGTTTTGGATATGATATAACGAAATAATTGTGTACCGGCAACAATGTACAAAATAGTAGCTCATCGGCTTTGTCTTTCACTACTCATTCTGAATCTATTGGTTATTTGAAATTCAAATTTCATTGTTGCTCTTGTTATTTATAGTCTCGAACGAACATAATTCTAAACGCGTCTATTCATTTTCTTTTGTAGATGGCAAAGTGTGATTTTAAAAAATTTGATTCTAGTTTTCTGAGGTCATTAAACTAGATAAAAGTATGTAAAATACCCCATAACACAATTTAGTGATTTACTACAATTATCTACAACTTCAGGAGAAGTATACGTAATTACCAAATGGCAATTGATACTAGTTACACTTGAGAAGGGGAGATAATTTCAAGATTCAAAATGTTTTCCAAGTTGACATGTTATAAAGTAAAATAACAGCTTATCGTCTGGAGATAAGAGGACAGTCGTAGGCACATATTACTGACTTAACAACCATCATTAACACAGAAATTTCCGACCTTACTTCCCATAACTAAGGGAAATATACAAAAATGGTGGAATACATTTATGGCGTAGGTATTTTGCATAATTTAGATGAAAATGAAAAATAACTGAGAGTGGTTCGTGGATTACATTTGAACAGCATAGGTAAATACAAGTATATTTCATACCATGCACCATAAATTCTGGATTTATTAAAAAGTATCTACGCCCCTAGAGGATATATCATGACCAAACAGCAATTGAAAACCGCTCCGCTTCAGAAAGGGAAACAATCTCAAAATTCCAGAATTCTACTAAGTTGACATGACTATAGAATACTCCAAGGTTGACATGCTATCAATGAGAAGGACTAGCTTTTGAGATAAGCTTGTCGAGTTGACCTTCATTGACATTTGGTAGTTATGATGCATCCTCTAAAGGTGGAGATAACTGCAAAAAAAATCGAGAATTTATGATGTATGATATTTAATATATACTTGTATTTATCTATGACCTTCATATATATGCCACTTATCGCTTGGAGTAATTTCCCTCGGCTCATTTTTCTTTAAGCTATGTAAAGGCGTGACCTATCTGAATCTATAAATTTTCCCCTGACCACAGGCAGAACAGATGCTTCGTCATTAGTTAAATTCAAACTCCTAATTAGTGTTAGACATGCATCAAAGCAAATGCTTCCTTGTTGTTTAGCCACATCTTAGCCTGACCAATCAAACATATAATCAAATCTGTTCTAGCTGTGGTCAATCTGTCACCTTTATAATGCAAATCGTTTAATTAGGAAGCCATAGTAAAAATGTATCGAAGTATTCAAGCGAAATTATCTTTCAACTTTTAATTGTTTCATTCATTGGACAGTTGTCATGATGCAGCACTATCTTGAAGGGTTTTACTTATTATAAATACAAGTATATTTCATACCATACACCATAAATTCTGGATTTATTAAAAGTATCTACGCCTCTAGAAGATATATCATGACCAAACAGCAATTGAAACCCGCTCCACTTCAGAAAAGGAAGCAATCTCAAAATTCCAGAATTCTATTAAGTTGACATGACTATAGAATGCTTATTGTATCAGTCTTTTGCCGAATAACTAATTTACACGGAGGCAAACAAAGGGACACACATACACACACACGCGTCTCTGTGTGTGTGTGTATACACAACGGTCTTCCACACAGTTTCCGTTTACCAAATTCATTCACACGGCATTGATTCATCAGCCCGAAGG
Source organism: Octopus bimaculoides (assembly GCF_001194135.2). Taxonomy (NCBI): domain Eukaryota; kingdom Metazoa; phylum Mollusca; class Cephalopoda; order Octopoda; family Octopodidae; genus Octopus; species Octopus bimaculoides. The sequence continues at coordinate 76,918,088 of NC_068984.1, forward strand.
TATAGTAGAAAATCATTTACTTATGATTGTCCGTTGTACGATGCCAGTCTATCGATTATCAGTTAGTGATAACATTTTAAAGCAAAGAACATGATAAAGCTAACTACAAATAATTGTGTGGAAGAAGTCACAATATTATTTGATGGCTAATTTTATTCAAAGTGGAAGAGTCATCGACTGGATGTGTATAAATGAAATTATGACGTCATTGCAGACATGTATCGCAAATATCACATGAAATATAGAACAAAGGGTAACATACGAAATGTATTACCATCCTTTAATTTTTTGTGTCATGAAAACATAATGAAAATGACTTTAAAAGAGAACATCTTACTATAATGGGCGTTATGTCCATCCGTCTGTCTGTACCCTCTTCACGGTCGAACGGCTGGACCAATGGTCATGATGATTTTCGGAATTACGGAGGTAATCAGGCAGGTTTTTAAGCGAAAGAAATATGAAAAAGTATGATTATTTAGAAGATATTGAGGGTAGTTATTCAGTTTACGGGCATAAAAAATAAGTAAAAAAGTAAGGGAGAGATAACTAATAAAAGAAGCAAAGGGAAGTAAGTCAACTTAGTTCTCCACTGAATTTCGCCATATACATAAGTTTTAGTTTACGATAGTTTCATTAAGAAAGGCTTATCTTTAATCGGTGTATGAACAATTACCGATATTGAGTTTTGTATTAATAAATCACCTTTGTTAAAATTCCGGCGACGAGGATTAACTCTGAACCCCGCCCTATTGAATAGTTCGTGAATTCAGAGGGTTTACGTTTGCGATACTATCCCTTTATTTCTCATCGTAGATGGGCAGATTCCTAAAGAATCTGCTCGCGCATTCACAGCAAAAAAAGCACAGGACCAGACTTTAGCTCGTGTGCATGTATTTTTACTCACTCCGATGTTTACACACGGCCAGTTATATGTCACTATGAGAAGAGCAATGGACTCCAGTGACTTGAAAATTAATGTCGACCAAACAGAAAATATAGTCTACAAAGTTCCGTAATCATATTGATTCTATCGAAAGAAATATGATTCATATTTTAAATTTGTGAACTTTGAGTGTATAAGAGTATAAACAAGCGTAAAATAGTGTAAACAACTAAAATAAAAGTATACCTAAATATCATTTTTTTGTTAATACTTTTTATGTAGTGGTCGAAGGAAACTCTAGCTTTTGTTAGGAGTAGTCCACATAACCATTCATGATACAGAAGCTGGGAGTCTATTACAGTTCGGGAGTGAGTCATCATCACATGTCAGTCGCAAACACATGTCCTATAGCTGCAATAGAATACTGTATCACCAACAAGAATGTGATTTGCCTAAGGCATCACTCAGTAATCTACGAAGTTCATCTACAAATTTTTCAATACATACTGCTGTTATATGCCTCCATCGTAAATGGGTAGGTTTGCTAGTATCACAAATGCTACAAAATGTTTTGTTTCATGAAATCAATGAAATAATGAGCAGAACAGACAGAACGTGGGTTGGAGAAACGCGATGGAAAAGAAAACATGATATATATCTATGTATATATAGAAGTACTTCTTCATTGCTTAAAACCGCATATAATATACAATTTTTCTCTTAGAATATTCGCGTAAACTGGCGTTGCAAGTGAAGATGGTACCGAAGCATGTGTAACTTATAATTAAAGTCGTGTTAAAGAATTCTCTTTGTCTTCTTCTTTTCATTGGTATATATATATATAT
>NC_068984.1:76920729-76924211 GCF_001194135.2 Octopus bimaculoides
ACATGCATATGCACGTGTGTTTATATATGTATAGTGTGTGTGTGTGTGTGTATGTACGTGTGTGTATATATATTTATATATATATATATATGTATGTATGAATGTATGTGTGTGTATATATATATATGTATATCTATCTATCTATCTATCTATCTATCTATCTATCTATCTATCTATCTATCTATCTATCTATCTATCTGTCTATCTATCTATCAATTTATCTCTGTCTGTTTGTCTCTCTGTCTCTCTCTGTATAAGCGCCACAATAATCACTATGCCATATCGTTCCCTGCCAGATTGTCGGTCCTCGGTGGGGTGGGGGTTGGGCGTTTCTTCTTGCTGATATCTTTTCTCCAGGTGTTGCCTTGCAAAGTTTCAAGAGAAATATTACTGGTATCAATCTAACTCATATTGGAAGGTCTGAGGAGGCCATCGACAGTGCCTCTTATCCCTGAGAGAGCAAAGAGAAAAAGACAAATCTGATTATGGTTTGGTAATGTTAACTGCACAACCTTAGCAACGCATTTGTAAATACCGTTGTGTCCTTCCTTCGCCATTTCAACTCCTCGACAACACCTTTCGTCTGTTGCTTTTATGGATCACTTCTAAAACTAAAATATTCAACATTGCTCACACAACCTGATACTCATGTTCTTCTCTTCTGTTTTTAATTATTTGAAATCTTCTAAGGAAGGAGATGGTTTCGAATTAAGAAATGTAGATTACAAAAATAAATTCGCATTTTAAACTTGAGAGTAACCTTGCATATTTTTCCTGTTCCCCTGACTGAGTGTATCTGTTATATATGTATTGGATGGTTGATTTCTTTATCTCAAAACCTACTTATCCAGATCGTCATTTAGGAATGCACTCACATTAATATTGTATGGATAATTATTGGTATAAAGTTGAATTTAGAAACTGGATGTAGAAGCTGGAGGCTTCCAGTGAATTTGTACGTATTTATCCTCTTTCTCTTTGAAAGTATGTACATACTTTATCTTATCTTTCTCAAACAGCAATATCCGGCCTATTATATTTACACGTGACAAAAGTGTTGATGAGGATGTTTGTGTATGTATTTCAAGACTCTCTTTTTCGGATAGCATTGTATGTTGTTTTAGAGAGTCACGTCGTGTCGTATGGGGCACCTACTAATCATATCATATGCGTGGTGTCTTTCACATTTTCGGTTACATTTTTGCGGATCCAAGGAGTTCACTGACGCTTTTGTTTACTAGGCATTTAGTAGTAATCTCCTGTTATTCGATTGCAAATGCATAGTCTTCGAAGTGTGGTGTGGTTATGAGTCAAGGAGAGGCTGCGTTTCATGTCGATATAGCCGTCTTCTGCAAATCTTCAGGAAATATATCCATACACAATACTCTTTTGGCATGCCGAGCATTTGAGTATGCTGAGATACTCTTTGAGATATGCTAGCCCAAATGTTGAGTGTTATATGGCAGGTCATCAGAATGTGAGTAATTGCTGAGGTACTTTCTGCAAAAACGTAGGATGTTATTCACTTCACTTTTCTGTTATGTATGTATGTATGTATGTATGTATGTATGTATGTATGTCTGCATGTATGTATGTATGTGTGTATGTATGTATGTCTCGATTTATCCCTGGGGTACAAATATAGGAAGGCCAGTACACCCATCATGACTATCCGTCTCATAAGAGTACACCAGGCACATGCCTCACAGCCATATGTGTGCAACAAGATGACCTCATATCAAGATAAAAACCACGTGAAGTTGTAGGTGGAGTGCAGCTAAAATTTCCATCAGATCGTGTAGTCTATCCAGTTCAAAACGTTCTTGAATAAGAGGTGAATTATTCAAACTCCAAATAACTCCTCTCAACATATTGGTATGTTGCTCCTCCACAACTTCGGCTCATGATCAGAGATGCACATACCGTCAACCACCAAAGGACATTCTCAAATAATGCATGTCAAATAACTGATAAGCAAATCTCATATTCAACAGAATATTACTGTAGCCCGTCTTTTACACCAAGACAAAACATGTATGTGTGTGTGTATGTATGTATGTATGTATGTATGTATGTATGCATGTATGTATGTATGTATGTATGTATGTATGTATGTATGTATGTATGTATGTGTGGAGGCGCAATGGCCCAGTGGTTAGGGCAATAGACTCGCGGTCTTAGAATCGCGGTTTAGATTCCCAGACCAGGCGTTGTGAGTGTTTATTGAGCGAAAACATCTAAAGCTCCACGAGGCTCCGGCAGGGGATGGTGGCGAACCCTGCTGTACTCTTTCACCACAACTTTCTCTCACTCTTTCTTCCTGTTTCTGTTGTGCCTGTATTTCAAAGGGCCAGCCTTCTCACACTGTGTCACACTGAATATCCCCGAGAACTACGTTAAGGGTACATGTGTTTGTGGAGTGCTTAGCCTCTTGCACGTTAATTTCATGAGCAGGTTGTTCCGTTGATCAGATCAACTGGAACACTCGACGTCGTAAGCGACGGAGTGCCAACGCATGCATGCATGCATGCATGTATGTATGTATGTATGTATGTATGTATGTATGTATGTATGTATGTATGTATGCATGTATGTATGTATGTATGCATGTATGTATGTATGTATGTATGTATGTATGTATGTATTATCTGATAGATTTCTGCTAGAAAATCTTTTATAGGTTTATGAATACCACCAATTTTTCAACCACTATTATGATTACATAATTCTAATTTCACTCTTAACTTATTTTAAATCTAATTTATAAGATATTGCACTTTTACCTCTTAAACTCAACCTTGTCTCGTATTTCATCTTACTAACCTTGCAACTTCATCATACCGCTTCCTCTTACTATTGTCTATCTAGACATATCATAAAATATGTATTTTCTTATCTTCTCTCGTTTAAGTACAATTGGGGACTTCATATAATATCAGCTTTTCTTATCATTTGTCTCTGGCCATAAATTAAATAAATAATATCATAAAATAGACGTTTTCCCAAATATTTTATTCTCTCTCTCTCTCCCTTTCTTTTTCTCTCTCTCTCTCATTCTCTCTCCCTACCTCTTATGTCTACAATACGACATTTTATAAAGTATCGACGTTACTTACCATATTGTCTCTCGTCACAATTTAAACAGTTGGTTGCAGAATTTATCTTAGTACCCTTAACAATCACATAAACAAAAGCAGTTATGCAAAAGCTCTTTATACAATAATTGATCAGGATATATATTTAGTTCGCTTAATTCAGAGATTACTCCCAAGAAAATCTTCTTATACTGTGTATGTTGTATACCGTTCTTTATTATAGATATTTTAACTATGATTATTGAATGTATATTAAAACTTTCTGCTACCCTTGAAACATTTGAACGTATATATATATCATTATAAATATTAATAGTAAGTAAAAATACTTCATCCACACACATACACACACACACATACATACATACATACATACATACATATATA
>NC_068984.1:76924649-76925518 GCF_001194135.2 Octopus bimaculoides
TATATATATGTGTGTGTGTGTGTATATATATATACATATGTATATATATATATATATATATATATATATATATTAAAAATCTGAACGTTTTACATAAATATACCAAACAGGAAGTTCGTAGCTAATTCTCTAGCAATCAACCCCAGAAGCATCATTACAATTTCACGCATTTAACGTTGATATTGTTCACTTTCGTTGGCACCAATGGCGAAAAGCCACTGGGAATAGCTAACGAACGCACAGGAAAATTACGAAAACAAACATGACAAAATAAAATATACTTATACAAAAAAAATCCATGTAGCCGAAAAACGGACAGGTGTGGGGCAATGCAAAGAATAATGAAAATAACCTGTAGGACGAGAGAAGGACAGACAATAAGTCAGAACGAAGGAAGAAGTAAAGTATAATGGAGAGAAAGAGAGAATAAGGATGAGAAGGAGAGATGCAGGAAGGTAAAAGAGAGGTAAAGAAAGAGCAAGAGACAGAAATAGACGTCGCAGAAAAAGTATTCCAAGAATATTTTACAAATGAATAAAAATGAATCAGAAGTGTGTAGCGTTACATCGGTAATATTTTTAAAATTTAACAGAAAGACAAACATAAACTTTAGAAAAGCATTACAAACAGAAAATTCGTAGCTAATTCCTCATCAGCCCACGTCCAAAAGATCATTACAATTTCACGCCTTTAACATTGATATAATTCATTTTTGGTGTCGCCAGTAGCGAAAAGTCACAGGGAATAGTTAACAAACGTACAGGACAATAACGAAACGAAAATAAACGCTACAAAATAAAATATACAACAAAACAAGCCGCAGGATGTATATATAAACACACACACACACACACACACACACACACACA
>NC_068984.1:76925849-76934693 GCF_001194135.2 Octopus bimaculoides
TAATATTTGGAGCTGGTGATTTTGTCAACAAACATACACACTATTTGGAGACGCAAAGAAGAAGTTGAAGAGATCAAAATATGTGTGACGAAAGAACTTTCACAGAATAAACAATGGTTGTATGTCAAATAGTGCATATGTTTAAAGGCAAAATGACTGTCCTCAATACATAATATTACAATGTCTGTTTCGACGCGAATTCGCATAAATAATCTATGACTAGATAACTGAAAAGATGGCGGCGTCGGTTTCCGCTCCGGCATCCGAAACTCGAAGTTTTATCATAACTACCGAATAAGTGTCACATACTTTTACAGATAAATTCCTCTATTTACATAATAATAATCTATGGCAAAAAACAACGAAAATCAATGTAAGTAATCTCCACAAACCATGAGTTCACATAGATTTACCAGTTTACTACAATGAAGGACATAGATTTACCACTTTACTAGAATGAAGGACAACTCAAACTAAAGAGACTAAGATATAAATATCAACAGTGTACCGTAGAAGATGGAGATTACCTGAATGGTTCTACCGGTAACGGCACATGTCTGTTGCTTCCCGATTAAGCCATCCGCGACACGCGCCAATCTTTTCGATAACTCTTTGGCCAAAATCTTTAACTTTGTTTAGCATAGAAAATTCTCCCCCTTGTTCAGGTCCTTTCTGACAAGCGTCACCACTCCCCGGCGCACCGATCTGGAAATGAACCCATTCTGCTGCCAGTTCGCATAGACATTCGCCAGCAGGTGCCCGAACAAGTCTGACATACTCTTATACAGTTCATAGGGTAGACCATCTAGTTCCGGCACCTTACTCGAGTCGCAGTCCGCCATAGCCTCAATTACCTCTTCAGGGTTGATCGGCCCTTCACAACACTCCGTGTTCTGCCCCGAGAGGCGCTGCAGCCCGGCGAGGAAGTATGTTAGGTCCCACATACTGTCCAGTCCACCCCAAAAAGTTAGGCGAAGTGCTCCTGAAAAACCTCACACATCTCCTCGGGTTCATTTATCAACTTACCTCGTTGGTTCGTCAAAGATCGGATTGTGCCATCGTTTCCACGTTGGGCTTCCACCATTCGGGCCCATCCTGCGGCCTTGATTCCTTCACAATCCAATGTACGAATCCTAGCTCTGACAATGCAACCCATATGTTGAGCTTCGAGGTACTGGCTTAATGCCAGTCTCTTGGCCGTCACCGGAGCTGCAGAGCCAGATTCCATTGCTTCCTCTAACTCCTTAGCTAATGCTAACCCCTTCCTAGCCTCTCTAGTCACTAAACCTATACCATATCTAATAGACTCAAATTTAATGGCTCACTTGAGGGCATACCACCATTTGTTATTAATAACAAATCCGGTTAAAGCCCTCTGAATCAATAACTTAATCCGGTCTCTGTACTCCTTAATCGTTAAAAGGCACGTAAGTTTTCAGTAGCCGGATCCTATATTATATAACTTATCTGTGTCGAGCGTACAGGTGATTATTTTATGATCACTGTAGCTGACTGGGAATAACTGTTGACAGCTAACAATGTCCTTATCTGCTTTTCTAATTAACACCCTATTTAGGTATGACCTGGAAGATCCGTCGCTGTTTGACCATGTCCACAATGGAGCGTTCGGAAATTCCTACCTATAAGGATCTGCTCGCTTAAAGCGGGGTAGCAGTTCTAGGAAGCAAGGATTACCTCTTTTTTCAGAACACGAGTCACCATAATCTATGCGTGCGACGCAGATTGTGTTATAGTCTCCTAGCACAACTACAGAATGAGATATACCGAGAAACTTCTCCAGGTTCTGAAAATACTCAGTTTGCCCGTTTTCAATGAGTGCATACATTGCAACTAGCCTGATAATCTGACCATGACTGAGCGTCAAATCCACGACGACCAGCCTACTTTCTCAGAAACTCGGTTTCTTTTTAACAGGACCAACACCCCCTCCTGCCAGCAGGACAGCCCGGAGAGAAAAAACTCTCGTAGCCATCAAATAGCGGGAGGAGACCTCTTGGTTCCCTTAACCGGGTTTCCGTAGCAACAATGACATCCAAATTGTGCGACCTGATGTCATTAACGAAGCAACCTTGCTTCCAGCTTCCCCAGGCCACACACATTCAAGCAACCAGCATGAATACAAGCCATCTACTCACCTTGACATCAGTGGCTGCCGGCCTTTTCTTTTTCCTTTACACGGGCTCGTGGGGTGGTTTGACATAAGTCCTCGTACATGAACTTACTGAAGTCCAACCTCGGAGGGCCTATGGCTATGGGAAAATAAGATTTTAATATTCCGGATGTTTTGTATAGTATTCTTTGTACATTTTTGCTGTTGGGATATTTTTAATACGTGTTGACAATTGTTCGTTCTTGGCATTTACTGCCACTAATAATAGTTTGCTTTGCCAGTTTTTTCCGGGACTAGAGGGGAGGGATGATTTTCCTAGGCTGGGCAAAGGGATATACGGGGGAGGGGATATCAGGACTGTAGAAGGGGAATGGGAGGGGTGTAATATCAAGGCTGAAGGAAAGGGAGGGGAGAGAGGATATTAGGGCTGGAAGGAGAGGGTATTGCTGGTTTTTTTTCTTGGTGAATAGTGGTGGGAGGGGTAGTTTGAATTTCGTGTGTGTCTGCTGAAGGAGCTTTTTTTTCTTGTTCGTGCTGGGTGTTGAGGGGGTGAGAGTGGGGTTCTTTCTTTTGGGTACTTTTTTTATTTTTACAGTCAACCAACCGTCTTCACTCCCAACTGGTTGAATGTTTCCATTGTTGGAAACCTGCTGGTTCGTCTTCTGTGTCTCTGCCTCTTCTTTTGGGGCCGTCTCCACCTTACGGGTAGGACAGTTTGTTCGAATGTGGCCCTTCTCTCCACATTCGAAGCACCGGGGTCTTCTCCCCTCCACCATTACCCATAAGGTGGTTTCTTCTCCGAGGTGAATATTTTCCACGATCTTTTGTAGGGTCTGTGGTGCCGCTTGGATGATAACCTCGAGTTCTGCTGGTGGATTTTTGAGGCCACCAGTATTGTTATCTTTTCTTCGAGCCCCATTAGTAGGGCTAAGTATAGCCATGTGATGTCAATTTCGGGCGGGATCACTTCTATTGTAATCTTTGATGTGCGCCTGCCTAAGTATGTTGGCAGCAACTCAATGCCTGTGGTTCTCAAAGGTTTCACTAAGTGTGTTTTAGTCTTCTCTTCGCTTTTGAAATAAACTTCTACGGTTGCAAGGCGTTTTCCTCTGGTCAGGTACTCTATGTCCTGCCAGATCGGTTGTAGGCATTTTTCTATTTCTTCCTTTGGTGCTTTGTCGATTTAAAAAAAATTTTTTAATTGGGTTTTAAACACGATTATTTTCTTAGCAGTTTTCTCAATGATTTCGCTCGAGAGGGTGGCTTTTATGTCGTATCCCTCCTTCGAAAACATGTTTTGGTGCTGCATTTGCACACTTCGTTCTATACGCAATTTTTCTTTTTTGACTCCATCCACAGCTACAAAGTTTAACTTTTTTGGCTGTTCAACAAGTTTCTCTGCCACTTGCATGCTTAACATTTCATTCATTTTATCACAGTTTTTTTCCCTCTTCAGAAGAAGTATTCATCTTTAACAAAATTTGCGGAAAAACACTACAAAAATACATAATTCTCCCTCTCACAGAGGGGAATAGAAGTTCACACCGTCTGCCACACGTAGAACGCTATTAATAACAACACAGCAAGGAAAACAATTCAATAACAACAATTTCAACACTAACCTTCAAATAAAAAAACACCACATAAGTATTCACAAGTCACAATATCGCTAAGCATTTTGCCCGGCGTGCTAACGTTTCTGCCAGCTTGCCACCATACTACATCTAAATTATGGAGTTTAAATCAACATTTTCACCTAAGAGATATAAATATTGAAAACTACTAAAACAAATATATCCTAATAAAATTATTCTACATATAACAAAACCCCACGTGCTGCAAACAAATTAAGAGACCATACTTATGTCTTAGCCCCTTGTTGCCAAAAGACTAAAAAGACCGTTAAATGTTAATTGGCTGTACTCAATATTAACTGCCCAACAGACATGATGTTCAGTGTTGTGAACAACTACCCAGCGGAAGTGACGTTTTATATAACAATGATTGACAGTCAACCCCCAAAACGTCTAAACTGTGATTTAATCCAACCTTAAGTAATAACTAACATTTCTTACAGTTTGGGGCCCAGCTGCAAACCAGAAGTTATTCCATATTCTCTCAAAATTTCAGCATATTTCCCGAAGCAATGGTTAAAACATTTAACTAATCTTTTAGCATTCTAAACTTGTATTTCCACGTGCACCTTTCACATATAGACCCTATCCCCAAACTTCCGACTTTATTTATTATTCTAAAGACGAATTCTACGATTCGCCCAACGCAACGATACAATGAAAATATACACAGTATAAGAAATTATTTAAATATGAACGCACAGTATCATTTTTTCTATTCTAATTTTAACGATACATTTCAGATTTTTCCTAAAACGTCATTATTTATTTATAAAAAATCTTAACTTGGTATTCAAAATGGTAATATTGCTTCTTGTCTTTGAATCCTTTGCTCATTTATCATAAACTGCAATTTATTATCTTAAATTTTGCGTGACACCGGAACGTTTGCCGTAGAATTGTTTATTTTTAAGTGTGAGAAACATGAACTAGAAGATACTAATCATATTTCAGTGAAATCACGTGTACAAACCAATCCGAAATTTATAGTAATATTTATTGCTTTTGATTGTTTGAAGGCATGTTTTGAATCGACTTGAAAGATTCAAAATGCATTTTAGTCAATTATATGCGTTACAATGTTAAGAATGTCACATGAAAGGTGATGCAATCTTCCAGACGAGTCGCTTACCAGAAACATCGAATAACACTTTAAAGCTATTATTTCTATTCTGTCTAACCAATTACTTACATAACTACGTGTGTGAATCTTTATGTAAACACACACAAAGCAAATACTTGGTCATATTGGTAGTTTGTTGAATTGACATGCTACACTCTCTGATGCCATGTTCAATAATGACGTCTATCAAAGCAAAAAAATAATAAATAAATAAAAACAGGTGTCAGAATATTTGTAAGGAAAAAGACTGCCTGGCGTCTAGGTTATTAGAGATGAACCAAATCTACCATTAACAATACATCCAAAAGTATTGGTAAACATTAAGGGCAAATCTCATCTGTCTATTAAAATGCAGTGGTGATAAACTGTTATATCAAATCCTGCCAAAGTTAAGATATCAAAAAAGTCTTGATAATTCAACTACCAAAACGTCGTAGAAGGAAAAGGATTTCACCAGAAATAAAAACGTACAAGTGATTAATTTCAAAGATACATTTGACGGTGTGTATGTAGTTCTATTATGCAGCATGCTATACCATTTTAATATTCACCTTGTTTTTAATAAATTTCATGTTTTAATATATATCTTCCCATGTTCCCAACTATAAAAACTAGTGAAGTATGAGATGACAGAGAAAACATATGGAGAAGCTACCTTAATATGAAGTTATTTAATAATGATATGACTTGTATTTTATTTTGGTTGTCGAGTTTACTAATTCAAAAATCGCTGCTGGGGCTAATTTGAAAAAAATATTTTATTGTTTTCTAAAGAATATGATGAGATGTAATTACGCAGGAGTTGCACGCAAAATTTATACTAATATCATTTGTTTAGATACAAGGACAATTCTCTTATAGAAAAGCACATAGTTAATTGAAGTGACCTCAATTATGTTTACGTCTCCTGATTTTATAATCTGCGTAAAAAAAATAACTGCACTGTGTAAACTCATTAGATATGAGCTGAGATTTGAAGAAAATACTAAATACTGTTTATGCGTTTCATTCACTGTCATTCCATTTCCATTAACTCACCACAGTTACAAAAATGACAAGCATCAGGTACCGACAGCATTTTTATCGAACGCCTTCAGTTTATCTAAACTGTCCGATTTCCAACTAAGTTCAGATCTACATCCAATTCTCACTTTAATGTGTAGCATGAGGTGAAAGTTGTCTCGAATTGATCGCCTGGAAAGAAACAAAAACATATTGGTTGACTATTGCAAGCATTCGGGCGAGCTCTGAGTTCGAGGATACTTTTCTACCGTCCAGCTGCCTCGCGGGGCCTGTTATGGGTCATTACCTTTGGATTTCCCTTCTGAATAAAAAGTAATATTTGTTTGATGTAACAAATTTTCAAACCTCACTTTAGCTTATTTAGATAAAATTTGTAACTCCGCAGTTTTTGCTAAAATTATCTGCCGTGTCTCCGTCATTAATGTTTTTCATTAAAAGGACAAATATGCAATGGCTTACACCACTCGTGGTGTTCCCAATTTGCTGCTATTTACTGTACACATGAAACATGAGCTGAGAAGACAAGTCTGATATGCCCTAATGGATTTTGTTGAGCAGATCATATCGTGCTGGCGATTTTTCTTTCAAACATCCAATCAGTAATTTCACAACCTAAGATGTTGTTATCGGTCATTGTACCATTTCACCCTCTGCTGTAGAGCAGTAAATTCCTCCTCCCAAATAGTGTGGTGGTCTGGTAAAATTTGTAAAGGCTACCCCAAGTGTTTGATATAGGACGCCACGCACGTCTATGGCTTAGTTGCCGCATGATAGCTGTTGCTTCTTGAGTTACTCTGACTGACACATACGGATCATAAAAACGTTCTCGACTTTAACGTGGTTGTTATATTGCAGCTGAATTTTTTTTTGACAAAATTACATTTATCATTAATGCCACTGTTGCTGCTGTTGTTTTCACAGTCAATTATCATCAGTCTTACATTGAGATTCTCATTGTGGCCATTTAGTTTTGCTAATGATGTTACTTTGCTTCAAGCTGGTCTGTTTTGTGACTGTCGACCATCAATACATACACTGATATTTTATTAGCATTTTATCTTGCGTCTCATTCTGCATTAGCATTATTTATCTGATTTACTTTAGGTCAATCTATTAAATTTACTTTTGACCATAGTTTAAACTTATTGAAAATAATGTTCAGCCTTTATATTTTTTGAGTTTTGACTCAAATAGGTAAAAAAAATGTTATTGGTAAAAAAGCAGTTACTGTAAAAAGAGTGAACTAACTGTAAAAAGTTACAGTTACTGTAAAAAGAGTGGACTAAGGACTTGAAAAACCGCGAGATAAGAAGAGAATGCTTAAATGTATTGCAACAGAACTTGAAATTTGTATTTAAATAATATACCCACCAGAAACGTTCGGATCGAAAGCAAAAGAGAAAAAAATTTAAAGGAAACATTCATTTGTCCTTCAGAAAAGTATAAGTAGCTGAACTGGGGCTTAGTTGAACTTGATGAGAAGAAACAATAACAAAAACAGGGTAATTTGTGAAAGAAAGTGTTACAACTTCAGTTACTTAGATAGTTCCACAGACACATCAAGAAAGAGAAAAATTCGCAAATCCATGTGAAAGGGAAAACATTCCTGATTCCCAAATCCACGGAAACGGAAAAGCCACAAAACTGCAGACCTATAACTTGTTTCCCTACAATCCACAAAGCCTTTACTGCAATAACATCGGAAAGATTGAGTAAGCAGCTGGAAGAAAACAACCTATTTCCAGAAGAGCAGAAGGGATGCTGCAAGGGCTCATACGGCTGTAAAGATCAATTAATGATCAATAAAGCGATAACTGAAGACAGCCGCAGAAAGAAGAAAGACCTCAGTATGGCCTGGATCGACTATCAAAAGGCCTTTGATAGTGTTCCCCACACGTGGATGCTAGAAACGCTAGCCATAAACAAGGTGGTACCAATAATTATAAAATACATAAGACACTCTATGAATAAATGGCAGTCAGTGCTACAGCTCCGAACAAAAGAGGGACTCAGGAAAACGAAAGCCATCCCCATTAGAAGAGGAATATTCCTTGGAGACACGCTCTCTCCACTCCTGTTCTGCTTGGCACTGACACCTTTATCTGAATTGCTAAATAGAACTGGATGCGGATACAAATGCTACGGCAAAACAATCAGCCACCTTTTATATATGGATGTCCTAAAACAATACGCTACAAATGATAAACAGCTGGAAACACTACTACAGACAGTACATGGCTTTGCCAAAGAAATAGATATGAAATTTGGATTATAAAAATGTGCCAAAGCAACCCTGAAAAGAGGAAAACTATCTAAGAGTAGCAACATCACACTAGATAAAGCCAATGAAATAAGAGAATTAGACCAAAGCCAGAATACAAATATTTAGGAATCAATGAACTAGATAAGATACAATACACACAAATGAAAGAGCAAATAAAGAAAGAATACTATAGGCGAGTTAGATCAATACTAAAAATAGAGCTCAATGCTAAAAACAAGATAATAGGTATTAACACATTAGCCGTCACAGTTATAAGTTACAGCTACAAGATCCTTAACTTGAGACTTAACGAACTAACGAAAATAGACAGGAAAACAAGAAATATAATGACAGGATCTAGGATGCACCACCCAAAATCTGACAGAGAAAAGCTATATAAACAACGCACAGAAGGTGGGAGAGGCCTTATACAGCTGGAAAACTATTATAAAATAACCACCATAGGACTGCAAAAGCACCTACTTTAGAAGCAAGGAAAACTAATACCAATAACCACAAAACACGAGCAAAACAAAAAACTGCTTTCAGTATTTAAAGAAGCTGACAAATACAAACAAGAAATCATACTACCTAATAAATAAGAAGAAGAAGAAGAAGAAGAAGAAGAAGAAGAAGAAGACCTGGTAATAGAGGAAACTCAAAATACAAA
>NC_068984.1:76935194-76936377 GCF_001194135.2 Octopus bimaculoides
AGAATATGTGGAGATGGACAAGAAACAATAAATCATATTATCTCTGGCTGCCCAGTCCTGGCTAAGAAGGAATGTATTTACAGGCACGACAGAGCTGGGACCTATATACACTGGAAGCTATGCCAACACTATGGAATAACAACAGAAAAAAGATGGTATAAACACACCAGAAAAGGTGACAGAAAACGAGACAGCCACCATACTCTGGGATATGCCAATACACACAGATAGAGAAATTAAGGCCAATAGGCCAGATATAGTTGTCAGAGATCATGAAGGAAAAAAACGCTTTCTAATTGATGTATAAATACCAGCAGATGACAACGTTTCTCTAAAAGAAATGGAGAAACTTTCAAAATACAAAGACCTGGAACTCGAATGTGGAATCTAAAAACAGAAACAATTCCTATCATAGTAGGCGCCTTAGGTATGATAAAATAATATTCAGACAAATACATAACAAAAACACCAGAACTTACAAATATATATAACATACAGAAAATTGCAGTATTGGGCACTGCACACATCCTACGCAAAACACTTTGAACACAGTAACCATAAGAGCATCACAACAAACCACAGCATATACCCAAGGCACACAGAGCTGTGCCGGGTAGTGAAGTGAAAGCACGCTATAAAAATAAAACTACTGAATGATAATAATAATAATGGTTTCAAATTTTTCTACAAGGGCAGCCATTTTAAGGAGGGGATGTGTCGATTACATCGATTCCAGTGTTCAAATACGGCTAAGCATTTAATTCGGCGCGCTAACGATTCTGCCTGCTCGCCGCCTTTATATTAATAATAATAATAATAATACAGTTCTAAGAGATGAGGAATTATTTACATTATTTACATTATTTACATTTGACGGATATTTGTCCTCATCTTGTTTGTTGTTAACACAACGTTTCGGCTGATATACCCTCCAGCCTTCGTCAGGTGTCTTGGGGAAAATTTTGAACCTGTGTTCTCATTCCTAACGATGTTACTATTATTATATTATTATTATTATTACTATTATTAATCAAGTCGCTGCCGTGAATCGAACTCGGAATCTTGGGGTTAGTAGCCCGCGCTCTTAACCACTACGCCATATGCCCGTGGGCAACTATGGAGTGGATTTTAGGGCTTATAAATCTATTATTTTTCTATCCTTCCTCAATACCGGTTCCCATAT
>NC_068984.1:76937473-76943697 GCF_001194135.2 Octopus bimaculoides
GATCTCAAATTTTAAAGCAAACAGATAATTTTCTTATGGTTTCTTAAATATTTACTAGAACAAAACCGTACAAATCCAAATATATGGTACCCTAGGCATAACACCTACATGAACTTCTAACTTGTCTCTTGAGGTCTCTGGGTGAGACTTGGATCCAACTTGTACAAACGCAAAACAAAAGTCAAACATAAAATAATAATAATAATGTTTCTAATATAGGCACAGGACTAATATGGTGGAAATGTGTCAGCCGATACAATTGATCCCCGTAGTTAAGCAGTACTTCATTCGCTCAACCAGAAAGGCGGAGACGGGATCGAAGGCAAAGTTGATCTTGACTGGATTTGCACTCAGAATGTACAGAGCCGGAGACAGTTTTCCCGATGTTGTAGCCATTCTGTCAATCCTCCAATTACTCACATCAGTACAAGGTCTGAAATTTGAATAAATAGCCTATAAAAGTTAATAACAGCAACTGCATATTTAGAAAACAGCATGTTTGTACATGTAATTTTACACAAATCCAGTTAGGATTTTTTGATTGAAGTTCACCTTTCGCTCATTTAAAACGAACATTTGGATATCAAGACTTCGTGACACACGTGCAGTGTATGATAAACGATTGAAATTTATGATAAATGAGGCAAAAGCGTCCAACACAAGATGGGCTTTACGCTGCATTATCAGAAATCTGTTCATCATAGGTGGCAGCAAGTTCTTTGCAACATATACTAAACATATAATGGACATTAAAGATGAAAGAAAACAGCTTAAATTTTATATGTTCATTTAGTTACTTCTATATATAGTATTACCGTTTACTTATTTCAGTCATTGGACTGTGGCCACCCTGGAGCACCGTCTTGAAGGGCTTAGTCGAAAAAATCGACTCTATGTAATTATTTTTAAACTTGATATTTATTCTATCGGTCTCTTTTGGTGGAACTGCAAACCGGTGTTGGTTTGTTTATACGAACGTAAACAAAGTATCACCGATTCGCAAGCGGTGGTTGGGGTTAAACAATACACAAAGACACACATGCGATATATATCAATTAAATATACAGTTATCAGCAAATGAAAAGAACTTCTCTTTCTAGATATTCTGATATTTAAAGAAAATGAGACAGTTAGAACTGATCTTTAATACAAAAACACAGGCACATACCAATATTTAAATTTTTGATCTTGTCACCCTTCCCATATAAAAAGGAACGTGCCATTTAATATGGCAAGGCGCATATGCTTAATAGTCACAGATACCGGTAGGCGAGAGAAACAAACAACAGGCAGAACATAATATATTCCTTCAGAAACAAAAATACCCTCAACAAGTTAATGCAACATGTCACAACAAAGGCAAAGGAAATATCGAAATATAACAGGCGAAAAGAAAGAGACAGAAGAAAAGAGGAAAGAAAAAAGTAAGAAGAAAAGGAAAAAGAATATTCAAACAAACAGTTTTGTATAAATTTGATGATTTTCTCCTGTTGTTTTATTCATTCCTCCAGGGCATGATATAAATAACCCGCAAACATATTTCTCCTCATGCATTCTGAGAAGTGAAAGTGAAGCAGACTCAGAATATTTTCTGAGAATATGTACTTTCAAGTCTTTCTCAAAATTGCAGCCGTTTGAAACGAAATATTCAGTAAGTTTTGTCGAACTACTGTTATTGTGCCTGACGTCGAATCTGTGCTCATTAATTCTTTTGTTTAATTGTTCTGTTGTACAACCAACATAAATCAAGTTGCGTTTCATGCATTTTGCCGCGTACACCAAAATGGGAATCTGTACATGTCCACTTTTTGTATAAATCACAACATTTCTCTTGATTCCTCATGGAATTCACTTGATTCCTCATGGAATTCACATGACCCATGTAATAGCACAATGAACAGGGCTTACTTCTCTTGCGGCTGTTTTTCAAGGTACAGCGTGCAGGTACCCCAATGTTCGTTTTCTTGGAGTCAGACATAGAGGTCAATAATTATTTTATATTCTTATTCCGCCTAAAGTCTACAATAGGTGGCTGAGGAAATATCTGTTTGAAACGAAGATATTTTTTCTCTACATGCTGGTAACTTTCATGGAACGATTTTGAAATGCCAGCGAAATTTCAGTGCCTGTTAATTACTAAAGAAATTCTGTCATCTATTGTATTGTGTGTGCTAAAATTATGCGTGAAGATTTGACTATCTTTGCTAATCTTAGCTATCTCATTTGCTATTTCCTTTAATCGTAATTCACTGTAACCGCGTTTGACACAATGATGTACAAAAGCATTTGCATGTTTCCCGTAATCCCTATTGCAGTACAAATCCGTTTTATCCTCAAAAATTGGGATTTCGGATTTGACCGAATAATATGATGTGGATAATCGGAACGGTGGTGGAGATAAATGTGGGATGACGTGGTTTGCAAAATAACTCTGTCACTATTCTGCCTCCAGAAAATTTAACTTTTGTGTCCAAAAATTCAACGCTAAGTTTTGGAAAAATAGACGTAAGTTTCATGTTGGACTTAAAGCCATTGTCTTTAGCATAACAGTTACAGAAATGCAAGAAGTCCATTAAACTATCCTGTGATCCTTCTCAGACAAAAGAAACGTCATCAATGAACCGTAACCAGAGTATTGGTTCATGACCATGAAAATGATTTGAATGTCTTCAGTAACTGTGTTTCGAATTTCGTCATGAAGACATTAGCGAAATTAACTGCTATGGGGATATCCATGGCACAACTCTTCGTCTGGTGGAAAAATCTTCGTCTAAATTACATTTTCTCTACAGAAAAAATTTGATGGAATACTTTTGTTTGACCGCTTTCGAAGGTATACATGTATGCTTCTACCCCCTTCATCCATGCATGCTTCTACCCTATTCCTTGTACAACAGTATGAGTCAAGTGAATTTCATCGAGAATCATAACAGAAATGCTATGATTTATACAGAAGGTGGACATTTAGAGATTCCCATTTGGTGTACGTGGCAGATGCACGAAACACAACTTGACTTATGTTGGTTGTACAATAGAACAATTAAACGAAAGATTTAATGGGCACAGATTTGACGTCAGGCACAATAACAGTAGTTCGACAGAACTTGCTGAATATTTCGTTTCAAACGGCTGCAATTCTGAAAACGACTTGAAAGTACATATTCTCAGAACGCATGAGGAGAAATATGCTTGTTGGTTATTAACATCATGCCCTTGAGGAATGAATAAAACGACAGGAGAATATCATCAAATTTATACCAAACTGTTTGATTAAATATTCTTCTTTTTCCTTTTCTTCTTTCTTTTTTCTTTCCTGTTTTCTTCTGTCTTTTTTCTTTTCAGCTGTTATAAAATTAAAGCTTAAAGACTGATGATGTCATTCCATCAACATGTGAACGCTGGTTGCTCTCGTTCATGATTTAAATTTAAATTTCTATAATTTTGAATTTTTATCACTTCTTATTTTGAACTTGACAGAGACAGACTTACTGTCGAAATATCGTTCAACCAATAAATTATCTATTACAATCGAATCGCGCTCTACGTATTGACTGTTTACCTTTGTGAAGAGTTACGTCAATCCTTTTAAAATATAATAATAATAATAATAATAATAATAATAATAATAATAATAATAATAATAATAATAATAATAATAATAATACATATAAGAACAAGGCCGGAAATCTGCGGAAATCTGCGGGAAGGGGACTAGTCGATTACATCGACCGCAGTATTTTACTGGTTCTTAACTTATTGACCCCAAAAGGATGAACGGCAAAGTCTACGTCGGCGGAATTTGAACTCAGAACGTGGCGACGGGCAAAATATCGTTAAGCAATTCGTCCAGCATGCTAACAATTCTGCCATGTTGTTTCCTTAACAATAATAATAATAGTTTCAAATTTTGCCACAAGGGCAGCCATTTTGGGGGAGGTGATGAGTCGAGTACATCGACCCCAGTGTTTCACAGGCACTTAAATTTATCGACGCTGAAAGGATGAAAGGCAAGATCAACCACGGCGGAATTTGAACTCAGATCGTGGAGATGGACGAAATACCGCTAAGCATTTCATCCGGCGCGCTAATTATTCTGCTATTTCGCCGTCTAATAATAATAATAATAATAATAATAATAATAATAATAATAATAATAATAATAATAATAATTATTATTATTATTATTATTATTATTATTATTATTATTATTATTATTATTATTATTATTATCATCATTATCATCATTATAAATTGCAGGTGCAGATTAACAGGATTGAATGTAGTATGGCTGGGTTATAAAAAAGCATATGATATGATACCTCACAATTTGATAAGTAAAACGATGAGATGTTTGGAGTGGCAGAAAATATATAGAAAATTGTGAATGAAAGTATGAAATATTAGAGGACTGAATTGATAGGAAGGTGAACATAATACGTGATACATAATACGTGATATATTTCAAGGTGATAGCTCATCTCCATAACCATTTGTATTGGTCATGAATCCGCTTAGTTTGATATTACAGAAAGTCAAAATTGGCTTATAGTTTAGGAAAAGGCCAAGGTCAGATAAATCATCTCCTTTTTATGGATGATATAAACCGTTATGTGAAAAATGAGAAGCAGCTAGAAAGTCTTAGATATACTATTCGCATTTACTCAAATGATGTACGTTTGGAATTCAGGTTTGAGACACGCGCTATATTGTTAATGAAATGGGGAAGATTTGAAGGAAGCTAAGGAAATGAAATGCCAAATGGATAAACAATGAAAGCAGAGAGAAAGGGCATAGGTGGAAGTATTTGAGAATACTGGAGACAGATGAAATAAAAGATGAAGAAATAAAGCAGATAACAAATAAGGAGTATACAAAAAGAGCGAGGAAAATGTTGAGCCAAGGTTGAATTTAGAGAACATGTTATTGAAGCGATAAATTCAAGAGCAGTGCCAGTTCATAGACATGGAACTGGAATTTTGGACTTGACAAAAAACGAAATGCAGAAAATTGATAGAAAACCTAGAAAGCTTTTGTCTACGTATGGAGCCCATCCTCCGAAATTTGATATTAACCGGTTGCACTTGAAGAATGATCAGGCTGGAAGAGACTTAATAGTTATGGAACAGTTTGAGCAGATAGAACAAAAGAGCTTACTAGATTTTTTACGGAACAACACAGCAAAGTTACTAAAGGCAGCAAATAAAGATCAAGTGTGGAATAGGAGAAAAGAAAAATCAGTTCAATGACAACATATTAAGCAGATTGACGAGAGACCTTTGCGTGGTCAGTTTTGGAAAGTTACTAATGATGCATGTGGAAAATAGCCCGGGCTTGGCTGAAGAAAGGGCAATTGGAAAAAGAGCCTTATTAAACAACTTCGGAAAATAAATGCATGGGGATGTGTTAGCCAAATGTAGAGTGGGATTTGGGGTAAAATAATGGTACATATTGTTACAAAGTGCCACTAATTTGGCCCGGGGTGAATAAGAAATGTAATTAAGTTGTGAAACTTTTGCTTTGGAACCTTTACCAGAAATGGATGCTAACCCAGAAGTTTATGATATAATCATCGGGTAAAAGAGTACTTAACTCAAAAAATGTAAAGTTTTGAGAGATCTTCCAAATCAAAGGAATAAAAAATTAGAACAAAACAAGCCTAATATAACAATAATAAGCAATGAAAAGCAAATTTGCTCCCTGATTGATACTTCATGTCTATTTCATTTCAAGGTTGTGAAGAAAGATGTAAATTAAAAAAAAAAACTCTTAAAATCTGAAATTGGTTTCAAATTTTGGCGCATTGTGTAGATTTGGAACTGGGGCTTTTACAGGTTGTACCTGTGATAATTGGTGCATTAGGGACTATGACTAATGACATAGACAAATGGGTGAAGAAAATTCACCCAGCTTTGTACAGACGCTTTGAGTCTTAGGCGTAGGAAACATCATAAGGAAGGTTTGAGCACTAGATGGCACATAAAGTCTACCAGGAATAAGACAAATCGAATAATAATAATAATAATAATAATAATAATAATAATAATAATAATAATAATAATAATAATAAGCTGCAACATCCTTAACTGGACACTAAACGAACTACGTAAAATAGACAGGAAAACAAGAAAAATAATGACAGGATACAGGATGCACCACCCAAAATCTGACATAGAAAGGCTATATATACGACGCACAGAAGGTGGCAGGGGTCTTATACAGCTAGA
>NC_068984.1:76945754-76949967 GCF_001194135.2 Octopus bimaculoides
CAACAACAACAACAACAACAACAACAACAACAACAACAACAACAACAACAACAACAACAACAACAACAACAACAACAACAATAATAATAATAATAATAATAATAATAATAAGAAGAAGAAGAAGAAGAAGAGAAAGAAAAAGAAGAAAAAGAAGAAAAGACGAAGAAGAATTTTTTTTTTGTTTAAACATTGAAACAATAAAATTCGAAGCAGAAACACACTATGCTGAAGTTATAAATTTGCATAACAATTCATGAGAGATGTTTAAAGAGACAAAACAGCATCTAAACAGAATTAGAAAACACAAGAAAAGAAATGGAGTGAAAAGCTACTTCACAGCTAATATCCGCAGGTCTCAATAGAAAAACAGATGCAAACCAAAACCAGACTCAATAATAGCGCAAAAGCTTCGGGCTAAAAGTAGAAACTGAAGGATAATTTTGCTGCGCGAGAACAACGCCTACCCACAATTATACGAACAAAAGTAATGAAGAACCGGTCCGAATATCAAATGTAGGATGTGAAACTACTACAAGAAAAACCGGTTGACCAGAGTATTTCCTGCTCTTAGTCCCTTTCAAATCTAAATTTAATTTCAGATACGTTCAGACACCAGTGCTCAACTTGTATTTTACTTCCTTGATCTAGAAAGATGAAAGGCAAAGTCGATCTCAGCGAAATAGGAACTAACAACGTAAAAAACGGACGAAATACCGTTAAGCCTTTTGTTTGGCGTGCTAACGATTCTGCCAGCTCACCGCCTTGATTTCAAATTTTGGCACAAAGATATCAATATTTGAGGGGTGGGTGGAAGTTGATTACATCGACACCACTACTTGCTCGAACTTATTTCACCGGCCTCCGAAAGCATGAAAGTCGATCTTGGCTGAACTCAGAACGTAAAGAAGGACAAAAGGCTACTAAACTTTTTTTCCGGTAGGCTACCGCTACTACCAGCTCATCGCCTTTAATCTTTGAATAATCCTTTCTACTATAAGCACAAGGCCTGAAATTTGTTGGGAGTGGGTAAGTCGATCACATAGATCCCAGTTCTCAACTTCTACTTAGCTTATCGATCCCGAAAGGATGAAAGTCAAAATCGACCTCGACTGAATTTGAACTCAGAACGTAGCGGAAGACGAAATATCACTAAACATCTCACCCGGCGTGCCAACGGTTCTGCCAGCTCGCCACCTTTTAATCTCTGAATAATAATGATAATTGATTTCAATTTATGCACAAGGCCAGCAATTTTGAGAAGGCGAGCTTAGTCGATTACTTTGACCCCCGTACTTGAGTCATGAATCCAGGAAGGATGAAGGACAAAACTGAACTCGACAGGAATTGAAAATTGAAGGTAACAAAGAGCAACAAATACCACTAATCATTTTGGACGATGCTGTAACGATTTTATCTATCCTCTATCCTGAAATGGTAATATAAACGATATTTGACATAGGAAGTTAACCGGTTGCATATCTGAGGTTAAGGGAATGATTGATGATATCGACTTGATTAATCCTTATATTATCGATCATGAGGCATTAAATCAAAATAAATTTCTAAGAGCTTTGAAGTCAAAATGCAAATGGATGTAACTAAATAACAAGGCAATTTATCCTGCACTCTTCAGATTCTACCATTGAATGATGATAATAATAATAATAATAATAATAATAATAATGGTTCTTGATCTTGGTCCCAAACCATCAAATTTGAAGAAAGTGGATTTTATTGATACCAGAACTTGACTAGTACTGTGTTTTAACCTCAGCAGGATTTAAAAAGGATGTAAAAAGCCGGAAGATATGATGCAAAGCATTTTAAATTTGAAACTAAAGCAATCATGAAGAATGCCTGATATTCTATCAAAACTGTCATGTAATATTCTTGGATTTTATTTTATCAAATAATTTGGTAGAGTCGAGCCAAAGTTCTTGGATTTTATCACATTAAATAAGATTTGCATATAACAAACCTTGTTTTATTAAAACTATTTTTATTTTTCTTCGTTTGTATGTAATTTAATTTCCTTCAGTTTTTTTTTTTTTTTACATAATGTCTCAGACTGTTGCCATTCAGAACATGTATTTTTCTGAAAGATCTTTCATTCCATACAGTAGGAAGTCAGTATTTCCGTACTAAACCGGGAACGATATTACATCTTTGTATTACTCACCAGAGAAAATAGCATTTCTGCTGCAGATGAAAAATGAGGCAACGATAGAAAGTTTCTCATTAATTTCAAGATAATTAGAAATGAGGTTTATCTCTGCATTTTACTTGAAAAACATAATACTAGTATCTCTCTACTTCTGAAATTTCATGAGCAAAGTTAACTTATGCCATTCTAAATTGATATTTTTCATACTATTTCATCTCAATAATATTAGGACATTTCATAGACAATGATATAATTAAAGGCAGTTGTCCTTGAGACATATTTCTGGATTTAATGCTTCAAATAGCTGTAAATAGTAATAATATTATTTGACACACACTGTTTGCCCAGTTCCTTGATTAGTTTAGTATAAAATTTTGTTTTAGCTCAAATTATTATAGTGATTATAATTAAAATCTTGAAGGGTATTCTACAGGGTGTCCACAAAGTCTGGGTACATGGAGTAAATAAAATCATAGCATAAACAATTAAATATAAGAAATAATAATTTCTTAAAGTATGTGTTAATCCCCATGTGGATACACGGAGTAAACAAAATCATAACATAAACAATTAAATATAAAAAATAATAATTTCTTAAAGTATGTGTTAATCCCCATGTACCCAAACTTTGTGAACACCCTGTAGAAAGAAATTTTCGTTTCATGATCCATTATATATTTTACTCAAGGGAGGGTATTAAATTAAAGGATCTTGATGTAACGCTCGATATATCTACACTGGTTTATTCTTTTCCTTTAATAAAATTAGCAAGAACAGTTTCCATACTAATGTTGATGGAGTGTGTAGCCGATAAATTCAGAAGCTTTCACTTTGAGAAATTCCACGTACATATATCAATGTATAATTCTAGTCAGTTCTCTAAAGAACTGGAAAGTTCAAAACGAGCATACAAGATGCATATAAATGCATTGAACAGCATACACAGCCTTGTACAAAGTAATCTTGCACTACATTTTAATGCCATCAGTACACTTGCATAACTTATGTTTAAATGGAAGGCCAATTTTCCAAAAAAAAATATTTACTATAGAAATGGAAATATCTTGGGCTGAACAGCAACTGATTTCGAAAAGAATTAAAACCATAGAAGCGAAAAGCATACGTCATTTTAATGAAACTTTGCTTCTTTCTCGTGCCTTCACAATTCGGTCCATTGAACGGCTTTCGTTCTCTCGTGTCTTAAAACGTGCACCTTATGTCTGACACCACAATGCACGTGTTTTACGTCGAAAAATCGCTATATCAGTCACTAGCACATCGGTCTTGATGGCTTTTGGGCCAAATCTTCTATCTGCTTCAATCGCTACTTTTCTGCTAAAATGTTAATTTTCAGGGAGACCTACCATTAAATGTGGATGATGGGCTTTCGTTTAACTAGTTCACTAATCCAGGAACTATTTGTTCAGCTTTAGTATGTGGGCCCCTGTATATTATTCTTGCCCTCTTGACGATGTTTATGAATATTGCCGAACTGCTTAGTTATGGAGACGTAAACACACCGACAACGGTTGTTAAGCAGTGGTGGGGTACAAACACAAACACGAATACACACAAACAAACACACATACACACGCATACACGCACACACAGACACACACACACACACAATAAGAAAATGGAGGGGAGTATGTGGTACTCATCAACTTTCAGACATTGTATTATGTCAATTTGCCTGTTTATTTTTCACCTAAGAGGACAGGACAATAAAAACAATATACAAACACATATGACATATTATGTCATATCAGTAATAAAAATTAAAAAGGACATCTAGTGACCGAAGAAGGGACAACGTCTTAAAGCTGTTTCAGCCTAGAGGTGACATGGCAGAAAAAATGTTTGAAATAAAGAAAATTGTGAGAAAATGGGGTGAAGGAAGGGCGGAAGTCTTTCCAAAGTATCTTTCGCAGAAAACAGCTTCAGGAGTTGTGAAGAAAGAATTTCTAGGTAGTCTGTTTCTGAGAACTGTTCTATTGGAACCTCTGTCTAATCACGTCTTTTAAGGTACACACACATACATAGAAAATG
>NC_068984.1:76950067-76953344 GCF_001194135.2 Octopus bimaculoides
TATGACATTAATACTAATACAAGCATAACGGTTAAAATTCAAATATGCATAGATTAATATATATATATATATTGGAACTTACACACAAGGTACAATAAATTTTCATATACACCAGTCTGCTTAAATATTGGAAGTGAAAATATAATTTTCTTACGTATCTCAATTCTCGTTTCATTCCATCTCCTCCCTCTGTATTTCATATCTTCTCTACAATAATTATTACTTAAACATTTTCTTGCACTTTCTCTGATGATGTGATATATAAAATATCCCGGAAACAGCTGTAAGACATTATGTTTATAGATGCTCTGTAAACTATACACAGTCTTCGATTTTTTAATCTTTTTTCTGTTGATATATATATTTATTGTCAATCTGTGTGATGTGTGGGCGTGATTACTTGCTTGTTACGAGAGGTTAATCAGTTTAATGTGGGTGTATGTTTTATCGGCTTCATAAAAGATACGCAGCTGTATATTTTGAAATTATGTGTCAATAATGGAGGACCTCAGTTTTAACAGTCTTTACTGTTCGTCTTAAGATCGAAATGTGCTAAATATAAGAAACACAAGATGAAAAATAATATAGTATGTACTTATGGATGCGTTGTCAGAAATGGTAGATGTTCTTCAATTGCTCTCTTTCTTATTCTCGTTTTCTATATTTTCCTTCTGTTTGTCTCTGTCGCCTAATATAATTTGTTTTTCTTTTAGAAGACTACAAAATGTATTCTGTCCACTTTGAAAGAAATGTGTAATTGATTATCAAAAACTATGGCGAATTCAGACCAGTTGATAAGTAATAATGGATATCATTTAAGGTAACAGCATGCAAACCGATATTATTTCTAAATTATTTAAGGTGGTTAACTGGCAGAATCATTTCCACGCCAGACAAAATGTTATCCGGCATTTCTTCGAACATTATCTTCTGAGTTCAAATGCCACAGAGGTTTACTTCAGTTTGCATCTTTTCGGAGTCGATAAAATAAGTACCCCTCGAAATTGGTAGCCCTGTGCCAAAATTTGAAACTATTATTATTATCATTAAGTCAGTGAACTGGCTGAATCATTACCGCGCCAGACAAGATGCTTTCCGGCATTTCTTCCTACATTTCTTCCGACATTACGTACTGAGTTCAAATACCACCGAGGTCAACTTTGATTCTGATCCTTCGGGGTCGATAAAATAAATACCAGTTGAGTACTGGGGATCGACGTAATCGACTTCTCCTCCCTCAAATTTACTGGCCTTGTACCAACATAAGAAAAGATATTTCTAAATTATAATGATCGCAAACATAGCTCAGTGGTTCAGTAATTCACTTCACAATTATTACATTACGGTTTCAGTTCGACTTGATGGTGTAATACGGTGGTGCTTTTACCACAAACTAGAATCAATTTCATGGTAGCTTTGTGAATAAAAGTGGGCAAAAGGGAAACAAATACAACAGGACTGGCTTTTGAATTAGCTATGCAGGCCATCCATCAGATGGATTGTATACCTATATCTTGTTGGGCTGATTCTGCTCGATAATTGCTTTTACAGTACACATGTCTGTGGAATATTCAGTCACTTACAACATAACCTGATGGAAAGGCAATTCAGTTGATTGGACAACTCTAAGTCATCTGCTAGCGTATTGCGTGGGAAACTTTTTTGATAGAGAAAAATGCTATTATAGTTATTCGTAAAATTAATTTCGACTTTAGAAAGTATTTTTACAATATTCATATCTAAATTTCGTTTCAACTGATTTACTATTTTTGCCAGCAGCTAACCAATATGGTCCTCCTTTTTGTATCTATTATTTGCTCAGTGCCTTCTTTACCTTTAGGGTTTCGTCACTCAGCATAGAAGTAAGCTATTTTGTGTTCGGTGCCTTTTGGTGAGTGTGTTGGCGCGGAAGTTTATTATTTCATTCAGGAGAGTTTACTACAGTCCGATCGCGGGCTATAAAACAGAATTTTTAAGCTCAGAACTAACAACCTAACTATCCTACCAAATCATCAACTGGGACTAGTTGCTTACTTATCGACAACCAAAATGATAAAAAGTTAAGGGGATCACGGTGGGATTTGACCTCAGATTGCAGAGAACCACAACAAATACCCACAAGATATTCAATACCTGTGCTCTAACGATTCTATTTACTCGCCGATTCAATGGACAACGACAGTATTCCTTTTAGTTGAGAATGTACCAACTTTTAATCCAGAGAAAAGCTGCACTGGCCAGTATGGTCCTAGATTCTTCAGTGAATCTCAAAATAAGATGGAACGTCGCAACTGTTTAGAGGCTGAACATCATTAGTAACAAAAACAACAGCAGCAACAGCAGCAATAACAACAGCTGAGTGGGTGGTACATAGGTCATATAACAGATAATCAGTATGTATCCAACCAACAATAATATTTCCGTTGGGTTCTTGACATAGCTAACATGTGTTCTAACATCTTACTTGTTCTAATCTTTTCAATTCATTACACGTAGGCTACATATGAAGATGGAACAAATATGAGAGAGAAAGAGAGAGAGGGTGTCAGAGAGAAGGAGAAGTAAGAGAGAGAGAGAGAGCGGATTTGAGAAGGGAGAAGGTATAAAAGATTGATATGAAATATATAAATGAATAATAGAAAGAAATGAAAACGATGAGAACGAGAAGAATACAGAGAAAAGGGAAACAAAAAGAAGGAAAGAAAGCAAGAGTTTCTAGAAACTTGATAAGCAAGTGTTGACATTACACTAGTAACTTGATGATAGTGTCATATTATCACATTTATTTAATAAATGATTTCGGAAAATATTCCTGATATGATTGTCGTATCGCATTGAATATTTGTCTCTTCAAATAAAAGCCAACGTTTCTGAGGGCTTTTGATGGTGTACGTTGCGTGGCAAAAATCGTTTCGATATATTTCATATTCACAAAGTCGGGTAAGTGTGGATGTCGAGGCAAGATAAGTATGTGGAATTTTAGGACGAAATCGTTCATCGTGAACAGGTCATAAAGGTTGTCAGTCACACAGAGAAAACAGCTGTATTTTCTCCGCTGACATACTACGACGAAGTCTCCAAGATGCAGATAAGATAGAGATTTTTATTTATTTACGGCCTCAAACATCTCATACCTTTCGCGCTTTAGTCTGCCCTCTATTATTTATCTTGTTTCTCTCCATGAAATTCAATTGAATTCAGTTTTTGTCTTAAATTCATACTTATTCATTTTCTAAGCTTCCTAAATTCATGCTACGTATATATTCTATTCACCTAG
>NC_068984.1:76958714-76961325 GCF_001194135.2 Octopus bimaculoides
CGAGCGTGGCCGTTTTCGTGCGGGTGACACGTAAAAGCACCCACTACACTCTCTGAGTGGTTGGCGTTAGGAAGGGCATCCAGCTGTAGAAACTCTGCCAAATTAGATTGGAGCCTGGTGTTGCCATCCGGTTTCACCAGTCCTCAGTCAAATCGTCCAACCCATGCTAGCATGGAAAGCGGACGTTAAACGATGATGATGATGATGATGATGATGATGATATGTTACCACGAACTTGGTTCAATTTTTCTTGCCATCTCTAAAGAAGGAATTTACTCGAAATTGCAGTATGCTCATCTCACTAAAATTTCGGTGTCTCTACACTCCATTTCTATTTGTTATCTGTTTATCACTTAACCATTTGCACATACGTTAGTACGTACGTATGTAAGTATGCGTGTATGTATGATTTTTCATTGAGTTTTATTTAAGTGAAAGAATTCAAGCTGGTTGCTAACAAAGTGACAACACTTTTTCAGTTAAGAGAGTTCCTAGTGTTTTTAAATGTGGTTGAGTTGGTGTGTTCATTCAACTGTCGATAAATACACCCAAGTGTGTGCATCAATTCACATAAGAGTCTTAGATGGAGAATATTCGGATTATCATACTAATCTTCACTGTGCCGCCGATAGATTGCATTTGGATAATCTCCGTCAGTTTCTTTTGCTATTTTCCCGTGAAACCGAGTATTTCTAGGTTTTTATGTATGCATGTATGTATGTATGTATGTATGTATGTATGTATGCATGTATGTATGTATGTGTGCATTTGTGTATGTATGTGTGTGTGTATGTAGGTATGTATGTCACTATTCAGTTTTATTTCAAGATTCCTTGCCATAGAGAAAGAGTCGGTTTCTAACCTAGATCCAAGGCTCTTTCATTGGAATTTCAACATCAACAACAGGATTTTTTTGTATGCATGTATGTATATGTGCAGATTTAAATGTTTTGTTTTAAGTATGTATTTTCATGCATGTAGTTACATATCTAGACATGCTCATATATATGCGATGGACTGGATTTGTAGTCTTCGAATTAGTTTTCTCCTTTCTGGATTTGAGAAACTTAATTTCTAAAGATTGGTATGTAGGCAGTGTGTTACATATGCCAAAGCCCCAATAATTACAGGTATGAAGCTGAACTTATAGTTTGGATATCATAACTGCAGATTTCTCAATAGTTCAGCGTGGGTATTCTCTTTTCACTGATCTTCAACTTTATGTTAACATCCGCTGGGCAGCTAATTTCCACAACTGTACACAGTTTCTCTTATCTGTTCTCAAATCATTATATCAGGTCTGCTGTGCTTACATTTTATTGAGGTCTTCACTGGGACATTCCACCAGTACTCCTTTTTATTATGAGTGGCTATGACATGTACCATAATGTGGATTCTTGTCTCTTTGTATTCGGGGTTATACTTCCGTCGGATTTCATTATAGAGTGTCCTTGATGCACGATGAAAGAAGTCTGTCGTATATATATATATATATATATATATATATATAATGTGTGTGTGTGTGTGGCGTTCGATGATAAGGATACTGTTGCTGGATCGAGTGAATTACCTGCTCCCGGTTTAAAGTTTAAGTGCCTGAAAAATTCGCAGGTGACCTTGCTCTTAAGCGAAGAGAACACCTTATCCAGTCGGCAATAATAAGTCTACACCTACACACATACACGTAGGCGCGGATCCTACACCCACTCCCACCCCTACAAAAAGCATTGACGACAACGTACGGCGGAAATAATTGTCAATCCATGTTATAGCATAATTATCTAATTTACCCAACTGCTGATATTCATGCAAGAAGCTGTGAACAGCAGTAAAAGCGACAGCTGCATTATGTAAATCTATACATACATGACCGTTCTAGTCTTTCTCCATTCTGTTTTGTCTTGTCTACTTTTCAAGAAATGCTTGTGCTTGTAGCGTAAAAGTTATTTACATTTGATTTTTCCTATTTCCTAATATATTTTGCTTGTTTCTTACCATCTTCATGTTGTTCATATATTTTTGGCACCCTAATATATATGTAACTACATATATACTGCTGTTGTCGATTTCTTTTTTCCTTCTTTGGACTTTTCTCTTTCTCCTTTCCGACGAAGTGCTATACTCGAAATGCTAAACTCTCTCTTTTCACCGAGCGTCAAGCTAATACATTCTTTGGTGCACGTCCTCAAGTTTGTGTTTTCATTCGTTTATTTGAATTGATTACATATACATACATATATAAAAAAAAAACATTGATCAGAGACCAAACATCAAATTCGAGTCAATGACTTTATATATAAGATCAGCCTAGTACTTATTCTAACTACGGGGACGTAAACGCACAAGCATCGGTTGTCAAGCGATCTTGGGGGGACAAACACAGACACACAAACATACACACACACACACACACACACGCACACACACACACACACATATATATATATATACGACGGGATTTCAGTTTCCGTCTACCAAATCCACTTACAAGGTTTTGGTCGGCCCGAGGTTATAGTAGAAGACACTTTCCCAAGGTGTCACGCAGTGAGAATGAACCCGGAACCATGTGGTTAGTAAGTAAGCTACTTACCACACAGCCGCTTCAACGTCT
>NC_068984.1:76961452-76964080 GCF_001194135.2 Octopus bimaculoides
TATATAATACAGAGAGACAGAGATAAATAGATAGATAGATAGACAGACAGACAGACAGACAGACAGATAGATAGATAGATAGATAGATAGATAGATAGATTATATATAATGTTAATGTACAAATGAACATACTCATAGAAATATATACTGATGGTGCAAAGATCCGCCAATGCATACAACGTTACATATTTTTTATATATAGATGATTCGTGTCAAAGTGAATATCAAGCTAAACTGGACTACCATAATTTGCTGTCAACCTCTTGGAAATCCAATTTCTTTCCACTAAAGATCGTGTAAGCACGTAAAACATTAGGTCAAATGTCTGGAGCAATTTTAATAGATGTTTGTGGTAACGTTTATTATAATTTTTTACGTAATCTACGTCATAACACATAGGAATATATCTTATATGCACAATGCATCTATGCATCAATCAATCACTCAGTCCATCCATCTATCTATCTATCTATCTATCTATCTATCTATCTATCTATCATTTAAAAATTATGCATATATAGTTTAAAAACTTCATCAACAATGTATTTCTTTATAATCCTGTAATATATTAAACATATTTGAAATTACTCTTTTGCATGAAGAGGGAAAAGTGGAAGGGCTGGGAAGGGAAAAGGGAGAGAAAAGTGAAAGTGGAGAAGAGCACTGTAATCCTTTTGTACTCTACGCACAAGGCCCGAAATTTTGGGGAAGGAGTCAGTCGATTAGATCGACCCCAGTACGCAATTGGTACTTAATTTATCTACTCCGGATGGATGAAAAACAAAGTCGATCTCAGCGGAATTTGAACTCAGAACGTGAAGACAGACGAACTACCGCTAAGCATTTCGCCCGGCGTGCAAACGTTTCTACCAGCTCATCGCCAGAAGAGCACTGTAATACTACTACAAATAGCTTGACGTTTGACAGATTAAGGTTTAACGTAACTACCTTCATTGGCACAGAAGCCTCACAGCATGTGCTATACTCACGTCTTAATACCAGTCTTGAATCTTAGTCTTTTACTTGTTTCAGTCATTGGATTATAGCCATAGTAGGGCACCGTTTTGAAATGATTTGTTGAACCAGTCGATCCATGTACATATTTTAAAGTCTGATACTTATTCATCGGCTTCTTTTGCCAAACGGATGTGGACGTAAGCGAAGCAGCATCAGTTGTCAAGCTGTGTGAGAACAAACACAAGATTACACCTACCTATATAGAAATTAACAAAAGATGTGGTCTGGCCGCCGGGGTCATGTACTTTCTATGAAAGCCTTTTTGGCGCCGCTGCTCTATTTCTCAGAAGACGAAGTTTCACATCTGCAATGCGTCCGTCACCTCTGTTCTCCTGTATGGTGCAGAAGCGTGGCTCCTCATAAAGCTCTTGGCAAAGGAGACCGGACACTTCGACAACAGAGCCCTAAGAACCTTGTAGAAAATCAGAAAATACCATCACATTTCCGTCAAAGAACTGCATGCGCGCACGCATCAACCTGCAGCCTCCCACCACATAGTTACCCGTCGCATACGCTGGTACGGACATGTTCCCCATCTCCCGCTAGAACATCCTATCAGGGGCTCACTTTCATTCAACGCAGCAGCTGCAGGCTAAAAACAGCCCCGTGGCAGGCCCCGCACCCGCTGGCTCAACATGGTTATGGAAGATCTCCAGGTTCAAAGCTACTTTGGAGGATACAGAAGTGCTGGCACGGGACCGCCAGCGATATGGAGCACTGGTGGACCTGGTTGGATCTACGCACAATGATGCCTCTGGGACCACTAAACTGGGATAAACCCAGCCCTAAGAAGCAAGAGCAAGAAACAAAAGCAAGAAGCATATATATGCGCGAACACACAGGCATATACACACGTACACACGCACACGTTATATGTTTCGCCTACCAAATACACTCACAATGCACTGGCCGGCCTAGAACAATACTAGACACCTAGCTAAAACACAAACCTAGCTAAGCTGTCATGCAGTGGGACTGCTTGTTTGCGAAACGAACTTCTTAAACCAAACAGCCATGACGAATGCGTATTATCGATGGAGGTATACTGAAAATTAAGTGGTAATGTACGCAACGCTGTACAATATAATTCTCTATGAAATGAAATTTTCATTAAATGGTATCTATTAGTGGCTCTCATAAAAGGTGAATGATTTAGCAAATATATTCTTAGTTTTAAAACGTCGTGAGTGATTTTAGGGAGATTTCGCAGATTTCCTTCTAAATAGATTTTATCTCCAAGAGGGCCTCTCGTTTTGTTGTATTTCGCCTATAAGTATAGTGTCTCTATCGTTGTACAATCAAATCTAAAATGTGTGTGTGTACCCGTGTATGTATATGTATGTACGTACTCGGTAATAAGACACAGTACATCATAATTAATACATTACATACAGAGTCACACATGTTCACATGCACGCATGTGCACACCTAACATACACCCGTAGTGCGTGTATGTGTAGATCTATGAGCATTTATATATATATACATAAGCATATAAATCTACAACTATGTCGGTAGATATTTATCTACATTCATATCTATATATGTGTGCGTCTATCTATCTCTTAGTGTCTAACTATATGTATATATATATGTATGTATATATATATA
>NC_068984.1:76964273-76969527 GCF_001194135.2 Octopus bimaculoides
TATATATATATACATATATATATGTACATATATATATGCATATATATATATATACATATATATACATATATATATGTATATATATATATGCATATATATATATGCATATATATGCATATATATATATGTATATATATATATATGTATATGTATATATATATATATGTATATATATATATGCATATATATGCATTTATATATATGCATATATATATGCATATATGTATGCATATATATACATACACACATATGAATATAGTCAACAACTGCTTTAATATATACTTATATAACTACAGGTAATGATTAAATTGATGTAGCTCTTTATTTCGCAGTTCACAGCCAATGTCTAACATGTTGAAAAATCATTTCCATTACACTTCCTTTAAAACTGCAATTATAGTAAATCTAATGCGTGTAGACATTTGTTACATAACTTCGCTGTAGCATACCACTTCAACATCAATAACAAAATGGGTGCGAAATAAATAATAATTCAGCGTTTCTTGGTCACAAGTATCCGTACATACATTAGAAAACATATCACATGAAAGTTTTTACGGGATCATTACGGACGTGTTTATGCATAATAAACGGTGATGAAACATGAAATATCATACATTAAGACAGCTTTAAAATATCAGCCAAAGATGATGCAAAAATAATTACAGGTATGGGCTGTATTTATTTGTGAAACCATTATTTGTGAAACCATTATTTTGGTTGCATCATTCAGCCCACGACTTTCACAACATTCTATAACAAACAACTCCTACAAATGGTTTTTCCAAATTTTCTCTTGAGTATTATCGAGCTTAACCGCCCCATAAATGAACCCCAGACCTTTAGGACTGCGATCAGACAAACAGATCACTTTAGACTCTAAAGGGATCTCTATCAAGAATTAATTATCCATGGTTTTCTGATACTTAAGAATCTCTTTCGTTTCTTTCATCCAGGGTTGCATAGTTACTCACCTTCTCCTAGTCAGTAAACACTATGTGCCTTCTTCAATTTCAGGAAAAAATATTTCATAAGTAGGCTATAGTTCTCCTTTCGGATCATCACAAAAATGAGGTATTCCGTATAGGTGGATGTCTCTTCATGAAGGCCTTCAACTTTTTGTTTGTTTTTTGTTTGGGTTTACTCTTCCCTTCACTCTTTCTGTTCTTACGTTCTTCAATAGCTTTTTACCCTAGACCAAACTCCCTCTTCTTCCCATAACTACAAGACGATGATAATTTACTTTTACTGGTAAGGTGTAGTTGGTTCTGTGCAAGGAGAGGAGACTCTCGATCGTTGACCTCTTTTGCTGGTGTTACTGAGAACGATGCAATTACGCTTGTTTTCGTTCTGGATATGCTCAGAGTTGTGTCAACTGGTGCTCCAAGGACCAGCAGTAATAGCAATCATAATCTCTGGTGTCTGATGCTGATAATTTCCCTGCATCTGCGGTCGTCCACCGCCATCTTTTAACCTTTTGTTTCCTCTACGTCAGGGCAGTAGGTTCTTAAATGGTCCTTACTACCACTTGCAGAGCAACTCGTAGTTCTGCTTTTTAGAATCTGTCTTTAACGTGAATTAGCTTCGACGAGAAGCTTTGTGATCATTAAAACCTGGTTGTTAACATAGACCTCCACAGCATAACATGTCGTGGGTTAACTTATCCAACACATGTTTGTACTTTTGCGCAAAACTGATGACAAGTCAAGAATCGACGTCCGTATCAACATCACAGATCATGTGTTTTTGAGAGCCATTCACCGTGAAGTTCACCTTTAGGCAAGCATATGATGTACCAGGTCTATTTGTGTTTTTTTCTAAAAATACAAGCATACATCCTAAATGTTCTGTTCCCGTCGTCGTTGGAGTATAGATCGTCTAGAGCTTCATTCAATTTTCCCCTTTGAAAGAATGTACTTGCCTTCATTAAAAGATAGAGGTATTTTGCCTTCCCGCTTACTTTCTTCTGGGTAAAATAGTCGGGATAATAAGCAATTTTTTTTTTTTTGGAGAGGGATTCATACTTCCAGTCGGTTGTTTTGACTCGTAACATTTGTAAACGGTGAAATGTTGATGCTAGTGGAATTATCGAATCTATTTACTCTGTTTTTCCTATTGAAGTAAATAAGACAATATTATAAGAGTGTTTAAACATGGATCTCTGACTTTGGCTATATATTTGATATTTTTCGTTGAACTTTTTAATCTGCTTTTTATTTTTATAATAAAAGTTTATGAACGAAATGTAATGTTTATGCAGTCTACCTGTTTTACATTCTGAAAACAGTTTGGTGGCGTAGGTGTTACGTTATTGAGAAGGCTGTGGGCATATGACGTAGTGTTTAAAAGCGCAGGCTACTAACCCCAAGATTCCGAGTTCGATTCCACTCAGTGACCTGAATAATAATAATAATAATAATAATAATAATAATAATAATAATAATAATAATGATAACATCGAAAAGTACCTTAGGAATGAGAACCCTGATTCAAAATTTCCCCAAGACACCTGATGAAAGCTGGAGGGCATATCAGCCGAAACATTGTGTCAACAACAAACAAAATGAGGTCGAATATCCATCAAATGTAGGAGTGGCTGTGTGATAAGTAGCTTGCTTACCAACCACATGGTCCTGAGTTCAGTCCCACTACGTGGCACCTTGGGCAAATGTCTACTATTGCCTCGAGCCGACCAAAGCCTTGTAAGTGGATTTGGTTGACGGAAACTGGAAGAAGCACGTCGTATATATATATATATATATATATATATATGTATGTATGTTTATGTATGTGTGTCTGTATATGTATATGTATATGTATATGTGTATATATGTGTCTATGTTTGTGCCCCAACATCGCTTGACAATCGATGTTGGTGTCTTTACGTCCCTGTAACCTAGCGGTTCGACAAAAGTCACCGATAGAATAAGTACTAGGCTTACAAAGAATAAGCTCAGGGGTCGATTTGCTCGACAAAAAGCGTTGCTCCAGCATGGCCGCAGTCAAATAACTGAAACAAGTAAAAGAATACAGATAAATGTGTTAGAAACCATTAACAGCATTGATTTTTTTTCCTTTATGACAATGTAGTGACAGAACATCTGTAAAAATATCGACACATTTAGATATGTACGTTTAATCTACATAAATAAATTTATTACTATTATTAAATTAAGAAAATTTTATATTTCACTTGTTACCTCCCTTGTTACTGTCAATAGCAACCATTTATTTCTCCTGTTGTCATCGATATCTACTTGTGAAGTGAGGCTTTCAAATTTTCGCACTAGGCCAGCAGTATTGGAGGAGGGAGTAAGTCGATAACATTGAACTCAGTGCTGAAATGGTACTTCATCTACTGCGAAAGGATGAAAGACAAAGCCGCCTTCGACAGAATCTAAACGCAGAACGTATCGACAGACGGAAGACCGCAAAGCATTATGCCCGGCGTACTAACGATTCTGCAAGCTCGCCGCCTATCTTTTTATGAAATAATGAAATTAACACAGCATCGCCATCAAATGTATATAATAACTTAAAGTAGAATAACAAGAAATATTAGCCCCAAATCCCTCAGATCATACATTTTACTATCTTATATAAGAAAGCTTACATTGGAGAAGTTATTGCTAATGAAATGATAAAATTATACGGTCATCATAGATTACAAAAATAAGCGAACGAATATGAAAAGAGTAGATTACATGAACACAACCTTTCGTTCATAAACCTTTACCAAAAAATTTTCAGTATATTTTCTTTTATATTTTCAATAATATCTAACAAGTGGTGTATTTCTTGATTTTTTCACTACATACATATGTGTGTGTGTTCGCTCACGTGTGCGTATATGTGGGTGTGTTTATGTATAACGGCAAAATCATGTATTTTTAAGTAATTGCATTCAAATATAAAATTATAAAAGTTGCGTATATACCCTCATATATACAACAGAGATTTAAAATCAAATATATAAGCTGATAAAATAACAAAAGTAGGTGATTTTAATAAAGAAAATAATTAAATGAACAATTATAAATCAAACAAAAGGAAAACAACGCAAGATTGTTGATATCTGGGTTAAAAATCCTCGTACTACTAATAGAAATGAGAGCAATTCAAAAATATTTTCCATGCAATCACAGATATTACAAAATTTTTAATAGATGGGCTTTTTGTCTTAGTAAAAATATTACACAAATTATAGCAACACATAATATTAAAATAATATCGAAATTTCAAGAAAGCGATTATAATCAGAATAGTGTAGTAAATATAAAGCATAATGACCTCAAAAGGAATTTAAAAAAGACTCAGATAGAAGGGCATGCTAGTAATTTAAATGTCATGGAAAAGAAACAGCTCAATTTTACATAGCTAATACCGTCAAATCGAATAAAAGTTCTTCTAGAATTAGAACAAAGACAACGTTATCAAAAAGAGTAAATAGTAATAGGGAACTTGGTGGAAATGAATTTAATTCTACAATGAATGATAAAATTAAAACTAAATCTGTGAGAAATATAAAAGATTATCTTTGCAATTGTTCTAAACGGTAATCCTGTTATTTGGAAAATAAGAGTAAGACTAAAAATGTAATATATAGATGTAAAGTACATCTGAGGATAAGGAATTCTTTTACATCGGTGGGACATCATTAGTTTTCAAGAGGAGTCTGGCAAATCATTTGAGTTCATCAAAAAACAAAAATAAATGGTTCCAAACGAATTAATCTGGGCTTTTAAGGATAGTAACAAAGACTATGCTATTAAATGGGAATTAATTTGTGCTGCAAAACCATACAGATCTGGATGTGACCTATGTTTAGAAGAATTTTACCGGATTTTCACATCTAAGGGTAATGTAATAAATTCTAGACAGGAACAAGCTTTGAGATGCTTGTCATGAGGAAATTCACATTTGCCAAGGATAAATGAATAATAATCATTTAAACAATAGGATTTGAAATAATGGACTAAAAATGATTATTCAATAAAACCTCGAAATGAATATTGTTCGCAACTAACTTAACGTATAGCTCTACATTATATAACGCAGAGTAGATAAAAGAAAATTTTTAAACGGCCAAACCGAAGGATATCAAGTAAAGACCCTGAAGAAACTGCACTGGTTTTATAGTGGGGTTGCAATTGCAATGGTTACTAATCGGTGTAATTAAAACATATCTTGATCTATGCAAGGCGGTATATAAATTTAAGAATTTAAGGTACTCCTATGCAATTGTTAATATATA
>NC_068984.1:76969537-76974597 GCF_001194135.2 Octopus bimaculoides
ATATAGGTACACACACACACACACGCACATATATATATATATATATGAGGAGTGTGTATGTGTATGTGTGTACAGACGCAGGCATGGCTATGTGATAAGAAGTTTGCTTCCCAACTACGTGGTCGCGAGATCAATCCTGCTGTGTGGCGCTTTGGACAAATGTCTTTAACTATAACTTCGGGCCAACCAAAGCCTTGTGAGTGGATTTGGTCGACAGAAATTGAAAAGAAGCACGTCTGTGTGTGTGTGTGTGTGTGTGTGTGTGTGCGTGTGTCGGTGATTGTGCTTGTCTCTCCACTATCACCTGACACCCGATGTTCGTGTGTTTACTTCCTCATAACCTCGCTGTTCGGCAAAAGAGTCCGATAGAGTAAGTACTAGGCTTACAAAGTATATGTCCTAGGGTCGATTTCTTCGACTAAAAAAAAAAACTTTTGAGGTGGTACTCCAACATGGCCATAGTTAAATGACTGAAACAATTAACAGAAAAGAATAAAAGAATGTATGTATGTATGTATGTATGTATGTATGTATGTATGTGCCTGTGTGTGTGTATGTATGTATCTATGCATGTATGTATGAATGTATGTATGTGTTTCGTTCAGTTTAACATGGTCTTAGAGCTCAATAGACGTATACTTCAGGATGGAGCGGTAATCGAGTACAAGCGTAGTACGAAAAATAAGTGACAAAGGAATTTCCTCGCACATACACGCAGACACATATATACGTAATGCATTTAACCTGTTTTCAGCTGTCTCCAATGAAATATGAAATCTGAGTTACTATTTGCATTCATTTATACATCATAGGTTAGATTCCTTTCCAACAGGAAATGCCACAGATGCATATGTGCGTGTGTATGAGTGTGTGTACGGATTTGGTTATTGAATTATTCTAAGACATAGTTTGTAATTCTTCGAGATCATACGATCATCAAGCTGCTTACTCACTGCTTCCGACTGAATTAGTATCAGCATGAAAATACAATATGATATAATATAATCCGAAGATTAGCAGACCAACATAACAACACTGTATTACATTTTATGTCACCTCATATTTCGATTCATCTGTTGTTTTGGTTATTGTTGTGGCTATTGTTTAACCCAGGGCATACCTAACCCACCAGATATGTGATTAAATACATTTCAACCATGACCACTCCAGCCCTTCTTTCTAGACTTTTAGTTATACTATATATTGAATCACACCACGGAATACGTCCTTTTCTTTTAAATAAGGTATAAGTAGAGGGAGATTTGGCAGCTACTCTTACCGGAAAATGTTGTTTATACATAAAAAAAATATACACACATACATACATGCATACATATGTATGTATTTATGTATGTATTTTTGTGTTTTTTATGTAATTATTTTGTGTGCATCCATGGGAGTTATTATGACTGTGAAAAATGTACTGCTTCGAATTTTGTGTGTGTACATATATGTTTGCGTTTTTTAGTTACAGCCTAGATTTCTGGAATGTCTTATGTATTTTTACAGTTCTATTAATGTCTTGTAAATGTGATTTTCTAATAAGTTGTTTCCTTTTTGATTTTGTGAAGTCCAGCTTGTCAAGATTGCTGATGAGATCATCTAGTTACATAACCAGTAATCAGAAGTAAAAATCTAAAGCTATATTCCACTTATTGTTTATGCGTATTTCTCATTACGCCGCCATAGATGTCTTCAGTTCCTTTTATCTTTAATATTATGTTAACATCTCCTGAATAACTGATTTCTGTTACTGCGGACAATATCCTGTTTTGTCTAAGGTTATTATGTCTGGTTTGTTGTGCTAATATTTTACATTGGTTTTAAAGCGGCGAGCTAGCAGAATCATTACCACACCAGGCAAAATGCTTAGCGACATTTTGTCCATCTTTGAGTTCTAGACACAAATTCCGTCTAGGTCGACTTTACATTTCATGGTCGATAAAATTAGTACTAGTTGAGCACTGCGACCGACGGAATCGACTTACCACTCCCCCCAAAATTGCTGGCCTTGGGCTAAAATTTGAAATCTATATATTACATTGGTTCTGACGGGAATATTCCACTAGTATATTTTCATATTATAGAAATTCTTATATTTTGTTCTTTCTCGAAATGCATCGTGTAGTGTGTGGCCTTTACATCATATCTCATGAGTAGATACTACCGCGATAGTTTGCTTTAGACAGTTGCCTATGATGTGGGTCAGACTTTCGGTATCAGATTCAGACACTACATCAATTGTCACTTTCAGGCGTTTTGCCTGTATCTTACCTGTATCATTATTCCTTTTGTTCATCAAGTATTTTTAGATATGTTTTTTTCTCGAGTTGCGAAATCGTAAACTTGTTGGTGAGAGCTAATATTGCGCTCGTTGGTCTAACATTGACGACTTTATATACATTCCAATCACTCTGAAACATTTTGACAATATAACTATTCATGAATATATGCTAATAAACAGAATCCATTTTGACTTATCTTGTGCTACAGAATGTAAATATATTTTTCTTTGTGATTTATTTAACTTCAGCAGAATTCAAGCTGATCACTAACAGAATGATAAGGAA
The DNA here is from genome assembly GCF_001194135.2 of Octopus bimaculoides. Taxonomy (NCBI): domain Eukaryota; kingdom Metazoa; phylum Mollusca; class Cephalopoda; order Octopoda; family Octopodidae; genus Octopus; species Octopus bimaculoides. Next base: position 76,972,108 of record NC_068984.1, read on the forward strand.
TTTTAGTTCAATGCACTTCAAGGTATTTGTAAATATGTAAGTTAATTTGTGCGTATATGAATATGTATAAATGTAATAGCGTATGTGTGGATGTATTTGCACTCATGAAATGAAAGTATGAATGTCTCTTTAGAAGACTGATTATCCGTATTTATGTGTGTATGCGATATACTCAAATCAGAGTGTGGGCATAATAGGTTCGTTCCAGCACAATAAAATGTAGAAACTTTGAAATAGTTTAAACTTAATGGATTGGATATGAAAGATGCCAATCAATTTGCTTCGATATGTTTTCGTAAATATCAACATATCCCGTCTTTTATATAACCCCATTGTTACATAGTGCAGTGCATTTATGATAATAGGTACATATGACAATCTATAAATTGCAATCAAGAGTTATGTGCTCCACAGTTGTTCATCATAGATAATCTCTTTTCCAACAACTGCAGACATACATGGTGTTCAGGCTAAATTTCACAGTTTGCATAAAAGGAAAAGAAAACAGAATATCCCTCAAATAAAATCTACGTTTTTAAACATTTTTAAATATCAACTAAATTATGGATTAATCTATTATTAACTATTATTATTATTATTATTATTATTATTATTATTATTATTATTATTATTATTATTATTATTATTATTATTATTATTATTATTATTATTATTATTATTAAGGCGGCGAGCTGGCAGAATCGTTAGCGCACTGGCAGAAATGCTTAACGGTATTTCGCCCATTGATACGTTCTAAGTTCGAATTCCGCCAAGATCGACTTTGCCTCTTATCCTTTCGGGGTCGATAAAATATGTACCAGTTAAACACTGGAAGCGACGTAATAAACTCATGTCCGCCCCCGAAGTGGTGATGCCCTCGTGACAAAATTTGAAACCATTATTGTTATCATTCCGCCGAGATCGACTTTGCCTTTCACCTTTTCCCGTCGATATGATCGATTGTCACCCTCGCCACAAAAATCCAGGCCTTGTGCCTATAGTAGAAAGGATATTAATAATAATAATACAACTCGATCGCACCACTCTAAAGACAATGACAATGCATGGTGCCCTCTACCCTAAGGCAAATGTACACAGACTCTACATAAAGAGAGGTAAGGATGAACGTGGGCTGATTAGCGAACGGGAGTGCATCAACAGTGAAAGAAAAAACATGGCAAAATATTTGGTAAACAGCAAAGAAGACCTTCTACAGCATGTTGCGAGTCCTGAAGGAGTTAACACAAATGGACGTGAAAGTGCTCATGAATTCCGAACAAGAACAGCCAACGAGAGAGAAGAAACCCTACACCGTATGGAATTACATGGTCAGTTCCACTGTTAAAAAAACAAAAACAAATTAAAAGACCAGGAAGCATCATGGAGGTGGTTCAACAAAGGTTACCTAAAAAAAATACTGACAGCCTAATCATCGCGGCACAGGAACAGTCATTGAATACCAACACAGTGAAAAAGAATATATTCTACACAAGTGCATCGGACCTTTGCAGAATGTGTGGGAAGAGGGTCAGAAGTGTAACTTACATTGTTAGTGCTTGTGAAAGTCTTGCGCAAAAAGAGTACAAGCGTAGACATGACAAAGTAGCCCAAAACATCCACTGGCTACTATGCCGTAAGTATGGATATGAGGTTACGGGTGCTTGGTACCAACATACACCGGAAAAGGTAATGGACGAGAAGGGGAAGGCAAAATTCCTCTGGAACTTTGATTTCCATATAGACAGAGTATTAGTGCGCTGAAAGCTGGATATATTAACTGTAAGGAGTGCCTAATAATCGCCATGCCAGGAGTGTCTAATAATCGACGTGCCAAAAGATCATCATATCATCATAAAAGAAAGAGAAAAAGCTGGATGCCTGACAATTGAGATCGCTAAGATGTGGCAGCTACGAGAGTCGAACATAAAGGTTATCTCTATTGTCATCGGTGCATTGGGTTCAATACCACGCAATCTGAAAAAATGCATCCGAAAATCTTAGAGATACCCTACAATCTAGATGTATTGCAACGGTCGGAATTACTTGGAACTGCATTCATATTGCGTAAAGTACTGTCTGTTTGAGATCTTTGTTGTGACTTGACAAACAGTATAAACCCCGCGGTAGACACAATATCTGCAATCAACAACTTCACGATACTGTATACTGTGCGACGTCTATAATAATAATAATAATAATAATAATAATGATAATAATAATAATAATAATAATAATAATAATAATAATAATAATAATAATAATAATAATAGGAAAACAAGAAAAATAATGACAGGATATAGGATGCACCACCCAAAATCTGACATAGAAAGGCTATATATACAACGCACAGAAGGTGGCAGGGGTCTTATACAGCTAGAAAACTATTATAAAATAACCACCATAGGACTGCAAAAATACCTACTCCAGAAGCAAGAGAAACTAATACAAAGAGCCACAAAACACGAGCAAAACAAAAAACTGTTTTCAGTA
>NC_068984.1:76975328-76977329 GCF_001194135.2 Octopus bimaculoides
GTATCAATACCAGCAGATGACAACGTTTCTCTAAAAGAAATGGAAAAACTTTCAAAATACAAAGACCTGGAAATAGAGATAACTCGAATGTGGAATCTAAAAACAGAAACAATTCCTATCATAGTAGGTGCCTTAGGTATAATAAAAAAATATTCAGACAAATACATAACAAAAACACCAGGACTTACAAATATATATAACATACAGAAAATTGCACTACTGGGTACTGCACACATTCTACGCAAAACACTTTCAATACAGTAAACATAAGAGCACCACAGCAAACCACAGCACATACCCAAGGCGCACAGAGCTGCGCTCGGTAGTGAAGTGAAAGCACGTTATAAAAATAAAACTACTGAATAATGATAATAATAATAATGATAATAATGAAAATGATAATGATAATTATTATTATTATTATTATTATTATTATTATTATTATTATTGAAGACATTGCACCGCACCGTATCCAATATTGTGATGTAGATTGAAGATATTGTATGTACCGGGGGTTTGTACTGTCTGTCAAATCACAAGACTTCTGACAGTCAATACTTTACATAGTGTGCGTGCACTTCCAAGTAAAGCCGATTTTTGCAATACACCAAGATTGTAGAGTATTTCTAAAGTTTCCAGATGTTTCTTCAGGTTGGGTGGTATTGAACCCAATGCTCCGATGACAACAGTACAATTTTTATGTTTGACTCTCGCAGCTGTCACATCTTGGCGATCTCAATTATCAGGTCTCCATATTTATCAATCTTCTCACTTTCTTTCATGATAATGTGTTGATCTCCTGGCATCTCCACGTCGGTTGTTAGGAACTCTTGTTTTTCCCTCCAACAGGTTACTATATGCGGCCTTCGGTGCTCTAAAACCTTGTATGTCTGGAAATCAAATTCCAAAGGATTTTTGCCTTCCCCTTTTCGTCCATTACCTTTTCCAGTGTATTTTGGTATCAAGCACCCGTTACTTCGTATCCATACTTCCGGCATAATAGCCAGTGAAGTTTTGGGGCTACTTTGTTGTCTGTGCTTGTACTCTTTCTGCGCAAGACTTTCACAAGCACTAACAATGTCAGACATACTTTCGACCTTCTTCCCACACATTCTGAAGAGGCTCGTTGCACTTGTGTGGTATATATTCCTTTTCACTGGGTTGATTTCAATGCCTGGTTCTAAGCAGTGATGATTAGACCTTCAGTCTTCTTTTTAAGGTCACGCTTGCTGAGTCACCCTTGCATGATTTCCCTGATCTTTTAAGTTGTTGATATTATTGTGTAAGTGACTACCTGCCTGATAAGGGTACATAAGGCACATGCATCACAACCATGTGTGTGGGACATGGTGACCTTGTATCAAGATAAATAGCGCATGATCTTGCAGGTGAAACCCTGCTAGAATTTTATTCAGGGAAAATAGTCCATCCCGTTCAAAGGGTCCCTGAATGAGAGTTGTTTAACTTTGATGAACATATCACCTATGTTTCCAGAGGTGAATTATTCAAACCCCAAAGAATTCCACTTAACACATTACTACGATGCTTCTCACTACTCCTGCTCTTGATCAGCGATGCACATATCGTTAGCCACTACGTAACATGCTCAACTGTTTATGGTTAAGAACTGACAAGCAAATCTGTGATATTGAGCAAAATATTGCTGAAGTGTATCTTTTATACCAAGGCAAAACATATACATGATAACACTTCTAATCAGTTAAGATAAGTTATGAGAGCCACTGCCTTGTACTACATCAGTGCATATTATTATTATTATTATTATTATTATTATTATTATTATTATTATTATTATTATTATTATTTTATGTTTGACTTTTGCTTTGCATTTGTACAAGTTGGACCCAAGTCTCCCCCAGAGACCTCAAGAGACAACAAGTTAGAAGTTCATGTAGGTGTTATGCCTAGGGTACCATATATTTGAATTTGTACAGTGTTGTTCTAGATAATGTCTTAAAATTTGAGATCACATAGACAGTA
>NC_068984.1:76979068-76981061 GCF_001194135.2 Octopus bimaculoides
TCTTCTTCTTCTTCTTCTTCTTCTTCTTCTTCTTCTTCTTCTTCTTCTTCTTCTTCTTCTTCTTCTTCTTCTTCTTCTTCTTCTTCTTCTTCTTCTTCTTATTGGGTAGTAAGAACTCTTCTGCTATATATGGAGAGCCAATAATTAAATAAATGAATAAGTAAATAAAATGAATACGTTTGTCCTTTCATTAAGTATATATAGTAGGGACATTGTTATGCAGTTTCGGGTGGATAAATTTGCAGTTTTTACTATGAAGCGAAGCCGAAAGTTAAATCCGACAGTATAAATATATCATACAACATCATTAGAGATAATGAAATTTAGAAAAGCAAATGTGGGCTGCAGGAATGATGAGGTAAAAGGAAAACAAATGAGACAGGAAGTCTTCGAAGTGTCCAACAGAAGAATTTGTGAGGTACTTGAATCAAAACTAATGGGGTTTGTATCATCAAAGCAATGCATACTTTTGTTATGTCAGTTTTGAGACAGAGTTGTAGGAATTTGATAGAAAGATTAAGAAGCTGCTCACAATGCATAGCGAACAACCTCTAAGTAACATCGAAACACTCTACTTGCCAAGAAAGGAAAGAGGAAGAGATTTGGTATACGTAGAACATATCATCAGTTACAATTTGGAGTTTGGAAATCTATATTGAGAATAGTGAAGAAAAAAATAATATCTGTAGCCAGAAATATGGAAGCAGTCAGTGAGAAAAAAGAAAGAGGAACGATAAGACATAGATAGAAAGAAAAAGTAATTATGTGTCCAGTTCATGCAACAAACCGAAGATGTTGGAAGTGATGAATGTTGGTTGAGGCTGATAGTTGAAAACCTGAAACGAAAAGATAAATTGCTGATTACAGATACTCAGGAATAAGTCGTTGGAATAAATTAGATAAAGACAATCATTGATAAAACTTAGTCAAGCAGCAAACGCATAACGTGTGAAAAATGGGACGAAAGTAATAACCATCTCCTAAGTGAATGCAGCCAGCTAGTACAAAAAGGGTATAAACATAGGCATGACAGTGTTAGCAAAAGAGTACATTGGAATGTTAGTTAAGGTTGTGGATTGAAAGGGACAAAAAATTGGTATGAGCACAAGCGAGATTCTATGATGATGAATGATATTTATATAATTTTATGGCATTTCTTTATAAAGACTGACAACATTAAAGAAACAAGGAGACCAGATGTGATCCCAGAGAAAAGAATTTTAAAAATGTATGATCATTGACTTTTCAATGCCATAAGATCGTAGTGTGGATATCAAGGAAGTTGAGAAGTGTTATGTCCTAACTGGGGAGATGAAAATATTGTAAAACACAAAAATAAAAACCAATCGTATGGTAATTGGTGCCATCAGCACAACACTCAAATGAGATTACCGAGCTTCAGAGATAAAAATGCAATCATTTATTCTGTAAGAATCTCAGGAAAGATATTTGAGATCTGAGGAGATTTTGTTGTAGCCAAGCCTTAGGGTACCTCTGTTCACTAATTTTTTGGATAATAGTAATATCCTCCTCCTCCCCCAACTCATCATCATAATTGGGTGAGAGACCAATGCATGCCACCAAAGGGACACCGAGGTACAAATATACGAAGCCCAATATATACATTATTATTGTTATTATTATTATTGTTCAGTAGTTTTATTTTTATAACGTGCTTTCACTTCACTACCGAGTGCAGCTCTGTGTGCCTTGGGTATGTGCTGTGGTTTGCTGTGGTGCTCTTATGGTTACTGTATTGAAAGTGTTTTGCGTAGGATGTGTGCAGTGCCCAGTAGTGCAATTTTCTGTATGTTATATATATTTGTAAGTCCTGGTGTTTTTGTTATGTATTTGTCTGAATATTTTTTTATTATACCTAAGGCACCTACTATGATAGGAATTGTTTCTGTTTTTAGATTATTATCATTATTATTATTATTATTATTATTATTATTATTATTATTATTATTATTATTATTATTATTATTATTAT
>NC_068984.1:76981838-76984503 GCF_001194135.2 Octopus bimaculoides
TTTCCAGGTCTTTGTATTTTGAAAGTTTTTCCATTTCTTTTAGAGAAACGTTGTCATCTGCTGGTATTGATACATCAATTAGAAAGCATTTTTTTTCTTCATGATCTTTGACAACTATATCTGGTCTATTTGCCTTAATTTCTCTATCTGTGTGTATTGGCATATCCCAGAGTATGGTTGCTTTCTCGTTTTCTGTGACCTTTTCTGGCGTGTGTTTATACCATCTTTTTTTCTGTTGCTATTCCATAATGTTGGCATAGCTTCCAGTGTATATAGGTCCCAGCTCTGTCGTGTCTGTGAATATATTCCTTCTTAGCCAGGACTGGGCAGCCAGAGATTATTATTATTATTATTATTATTATTATTAATATTATTATTATTATTATTATTATTATTATTATCGGAAAAATTACAGCTTATTTTTCTGGGTATGATGGAAAGTGTTAGCTGTTCACAGCCAGCAGACCAAGGTGACACTTGTTTACTGGTCATTCTTCAAGAATCCTGCGAAGAATTCTTGCAGCTCCAAGCAATGTTGATTTTTTGTAGGTGTTCTACCTTCACACTTACACCGATCTTTTTCAGCCATGTTGGTAGTTGAGTGCTGATCCACTGGGGTGCTCCGGTAGTAAAACTCCATAACAATCGTGTTTACTTGTTTACTCTACGTCTTGCTCCATTGATAACAGTTGCTGGCTTACGACCGGGCCCACCCTGCTGCACAGTGGGGCACCTGCCGGATTCGACACCTTCACCATTGGTTCCAGTCCCATTCACACTGTTACTGTCATTTATTTTGCTTGGCATTTTCACTCACAAATAACGTGTTTTTAGGTTATTATCAACCGGTAATTTTATCGAGACACCATCTCTATCAAGGTAGTTCGCCAAGGGGGCATGGTTCTTGCTCTCCTGGTTTTGGACTCAAAGTGTTCCTTCTCCTAGGCTGCTTACCACCCAAGGCTAACGAGTACAGCCTGCCCAGAGCTGTCTTGTGTGGTTTTGTAGATCCTGTAAGAGCGGACGGCAGCCTGCTGTCAGAAGTCTCTTTCCGCACATTATAAGCTTTGATACTTGATTGCCATTATCGTGGAGAGACATTCAACATCCAAGTACCAATCTCAAAATCCTAACTGTCCCCAGTAGAGCAGTTGTTTTGGCTTGCTCTGTTCTCATATCAATTCCAATTTCTTTGACATATTTCTGTAAATTGGTTGTTAGTACTCCGAATGCCCCTACAACTACTGAAATGACAGACACTCTCCTCATAGTCCACATTCTTGCAATTTCGTCTTTTAATAGTCTGTACTTTTTGATCTTTTCTACTTCTTTGTCACTTATGCGTGCATCTCCAGGTATTGCAAAATCTATGATCTTGGTTTCCTTTTTTCCTTTAACTACCACAATAATATCTGGTTTCCGAGTCTCGATTAGTGAGTCGCATTAGATTGTAAAATCCCACAGCATCTTATGTTCCTTGTTCTCGGTGACTCCCCGTGCTTCGTGATCGTACCATTTCCGTGCTCTGTTCAGGCCGTATTTTTCACATAGCCTCTAGTGGACGAACTTAGCCACGTTATCGTGCCTCCTTTTGTAGTGCTTTTGGGCCAGCTTGTTACACTCACTCACAGCATGTGAGATTGCTTCGTTTCTGCTGCCACACATCGTACAGAGGGGTGATTCGCTACTTTTATCAATTTAGAACTTGGTGTTATTAGATCTCAGAACTTGTTCCTGGGCGCTGCATTTCAATGTCTCAGTGCATCCTTTCAAATCACTGTTTCTTAGCCATCTCCAAGTGTTGATCTTGTCTTTTCCTTCGATTTCTCTGAAGTATTGCCCAAGCAGTGGTTTCATTTCCGGTTGTTTACTGTTCTTTCATCTTGTTTCTTAAATGTTTGTGGGTGCATCGCATTTCGGTAGGTATTATATTGTTAATTCTAACAGCAGCAAGCAAAGATTCACTCTGCTGTTTGATGTACCATTCCAGACTGTTCTCGTTGACAACACAGATCTTGCATCCTATGAGACCTTTCCCTCCGCCCCCTGTTTCTAGGTATATACAATCTATGAGTATCGCTTTTGGGGTCTAGTTCCTTGTTAATTGTCATCACTTTTATAGTTTTCCAGTCCATTTCCTCATCACTTTTACAGTTTTCCTGTCCATTTCTTTGTCCACCTAACAACACCCGCGCCTTATCGCATTAAGGAAATAGCCCATGCGTTCATTGCCCTGTTTTTTTTTCCATTGTGTCTATTTCCCATAATTAACTTGGTTCTTCTGAGATATTCTCGTCTATTATTATTATTATTGTTCAGTAGTTTTATTTTTATAACGTGCTTTCACTTCACTACCGAGCGCAGCTCCGTGCGCTTTGGGTATGTGCTGTAGTTTGCTGTGGTGCTCTTATGTTTACTGTATTGAAAGTGTTTTGCGTAGAATGTGTGCAGTACCCAGTAGTGCAATTTTCTGTATGTTATGTATATTTGTAAGTCCTGGTGTTTTTGTTATGTATTTGTCTGAATATTTTTTTATTATACCTAAGGCACCTACTATGATAGGAATTGTTTCTGTTTTTAGATTCCACATTCGAGTTATCTCTATTTCCAGGTCTTTGTATTTTGAAAGTTTTTCCATTTCTTTTAGAGAAACGTTATCATCTGC
>NC_068984.1:76986001-76990457 GCF_001194135.2 Octopus bimaculoides
TTATTATTATTATTGTCGTTATCATTATTATTATTATTATTATTATTATTATTATTATTATTATTATTACTATTATTATTATTATTATTGGGGCGGTGAGCTGGCAGAATCGTTAGCACACCGGGAAAAATGCTTAGCGGCATTTCGTTCGCTTTTATGTTCTGAATTCAAATTCCTTTTGGTGTCGATAAATTAAATACCAGTGAAACGCTGGGGTCGTTCTAATCGACTCATTCCTTCCCCCCCAAAATGACTGTCCTTGTGGTAAAATTTGAAACTTTTTATCATTATTAATTTGATATACACACAACAGATTAGAATTGTTGGAAAAGAAAAGATCCTAACATAGGGCTACAACAAGTAACCTTAGATGCCAGGAACTATCCTAAGTATACTGTCATTATTATTATTATTATTATTATTATTATTATTATTATTATTATTATTATTATTGTTATTATTATTGTTGTTGTTATTATCATTATTATTCCAAATGCATAACGAGTGCTCTAAAATTGTTAGTGATAACGCTCAATGTTTTCTTTTTCCCTGCTTGTAAAGTGTTTGTGTTGTTTCGGGTTGATCTATGATCTAAGGTTCTTGAAACTATGACAAACAACGTATAGGAAGATGTTGAACAGCGTTATTTAACGTTTTCTGTCCTTGTTTAAGACGGTTGATGCGATGTAAAAGAGGTTTTGGTTGATGTTTTTAGTAGCTAGAGTAATCACGTAGAGGGTCCTTCATTTGCTCGTGTATTTTATGTATCTCAATGAGAAGATAGCTTAAATCTTATGTCCTTTTTCTCGTTGGTTCGCCTCTGAAAAGCTCAGATCAATTATACATACAACATAAGGAGTAGAAGCCTAAACCCTCATGTTTCTCACTATATGAGGGGGTGTCTATATTACACCTGCAAGAAATAGTAGCTCAGACTCCCTCAGACCATAAATTTTCCCATGATAGACGAGAGGGTGCTGAACAATTCCTGCTTCTCAGAGTATCCTGAAAGGTCTGGGTGGAGGCTCAAATTTCCGAGTTCTTTTACGGGGATTAGAAAAACTGGAGGATCGTTGCTATAAGTGTGTGAGCCTGAGAGTGGAATATGTTGAAAAAAAAAATCATAATTAACTGATCCTCCTGTATTTTCTTTTACCCAAAGCCAGGAACTTTTCAGCACCTCCTACATAGGCTGGCCATGGGAGTAATGACCTTGATCATAAGCCTGCTTAACTAGCGAGCTGGGATGTGAATGACGTCATCGAGCGTTACATTTCAAGGATTCAGTCCGATGACGTCATACATAGCTCAGCTCGGTGCACTTTCACACACATTATGTATAAGAGAATTGAGGCGGTGAGCTGGCAAAATCGTTACCACGGCGAGCAAAATGCTTACCGGCTTTTCGTCCGTCTTTACGTTCTGTGTTCAAATTACACTAAGTTCGATTTCCCTTTCATATTTTGGGGTCGATAAAATAAGTACCAGTTGAATACTGAGGTCGATGTAATCGACCTATCCCCTCCCCCGAAGTTGCTGACTTTGTGCCAAAATTTAAAACCATTATTTATTAGAGAATTCCCCTTACTAGACAGTTTCCACAGCGAGGATCTTCCCACATTTGATTGTACATAAACGTGTTAAATACAAATTAAATGAGTTTTATTTTAATCACCACTGCTTTGTGTGCCTTTAATTAATTGTGACTCTGTTAATCTAGATTCGTTATTCATACTAAAATTTTACGATTTTACTTAACAGCATAATGCTAAATTAGAAACTGCGCAAAATAAAACGTTGCTTGCAAAATCCCGATTTGATTTAATGGGGGTGGTTAGCATTACTGTGTTTACAGTATATTATTAATAATTTGATTCGTTCAACCGAGAAATAAGAAGGATGATGATGATGATGATGATGATGATGATGATAATAATAATAACAATAATAATAATAATAATAATAATAATAATAATAAGAAGAAGAAGAATTAAGCTCAATTATTATAGATTGAGCTTAATGCATTGAAAAAGAGAAACTGTATGTCATGTCTATTAATTAACATCTGACAGAAATGATGTAAACCTGTCCATTTTCCATTGCCAGTTAGTTTGATAATTTTAATTTGTTTAATTTAGAGTATACTGGATTTCAGAAGCAGAGGCATTCCTCAACTTACCTCTATTTCAGTGATGTCTTTTCCAACTTTACGTAAGTTTTTTAAAGAAATTAGTGGAAAAAACAGAAACCTCAACTTCAATTGATTTATCTGACTTCATCCGATTTATCAGACTGAAGATATTTAATAGTATTAAAATTATTTTAAAAGGCAAATAACATACATGCGAAAACATGTGCAAATCATTTATCAAAGCAGATATCGACTAATAATGTTTCTGAAAAAATTATTTATTATATGTTACGTCATTTTTCGAGTTAAGTGGCATGTCTTGGAACTAATTACTGCCGTAAGTTGAGGAACACCTGTATACCGAATATTAGATCAACCATAAACACCCTGCTATTAAAAAGAAATTATAAGCAATATAGTATAGTAATTTATGAAAACGCATAGGTAAGTGTTCAGCTTGTGATCATCAAATGGTAGGTTCAAATATTTGACTTGGGAGAACATTGCATCCTTGAGCAAGGCGCTTCATTTCACGTTGCTTCAGTCTACTTAGCTACTAGCCAGGAACTGGTACCGGTGTTTCTTTATTCAGCTGTCTCATCGTGGAACCATGGTGAGGAAGCTGAGAGAGTGCTTGTGATTGTTCGTGCCTATATAGGCACCTGAAACGACTAACGAAAACATGGTACATCATACTGAGCGATTGAAGGGTTTTAGCACTTTAATAATTCTTTCTACTATAGGCAGAAAGCTTGGGGTAGTGTTTGCTGATCGATTACATTGAACCCCCGCCCAGTACACATCTGGTACTCATTTTATCGATTTGGAAAGGATGAAAGGCAAAGTCGACCATGGCGAAATTTGAACTCAGAACGAAAATAACCAGAAGAAATATTGTTAGGTATTTCGTCCGACGCCTAACGGTTCTCTCTGCTCAGCCTTGTCAGTACCTTAACCCATTACCTACCAGTGATCTCATATGTGATCACTTAAAAATTACAAATTTCGTAATTATCTGTCAATATTTACGCATATCTAACTTTTTTGCTATATCTACTAGGTATATTTCTCTGATATTGAAATGAGGTTTGCTAATTTTTCACCCAATATCTCGCTTATATCTATTTAAAATGTTATTTTGATCATTCCAGCGTGTTTCTGAGGCTGTTTTATGCTAGAAATCAAAGTTTCATAAAAAAATTCCAGTTAATAGAATTATGGGAGGTAATGGGTTAATGGCATAGCATTTAAAGGCGTCGAACTGGCAGAATTTTTAGCACGCCGGGCGAAATACTTCACGCTCTGAGTTCAAATTCTGCCGATGTCGACTTTGCCTTTCATCCCTTTCTAGGTCGATAAAAAAAGGTACTAGTTGAGTATTGGGGTCGATGTAATCGAGTTGACCCTCCACCGAAATTGCTGGCCTTGTGCTAAAATTAATAATAACGTATTTAGCAATGAGCACCTGAAAATTCTTCGCCCGCAGCATGTTACACTCATTACTACCTACGTGCTTCGTCTGGCACAAGAAAAGCGAAAAAATAAGGAGATTATAAGGAATGGATTAAATTATTTAAGACTGAAATAACAAAAAGAGAGATGGGTTGTTGCACTGAGGTAGGCTTTTTTAGTGTTGTGGGAAGAAAGATGGAAGTTAAGAATTAGTGTACGAAAGCTAAATGAAGGAATGGGGAGAGGTGCAATAATGAACGAATAAAGGTGAAATTATACTATAAGAAAACTGCAGAGAAAGTTAATACAGAAGATAGCAGAGTCTGATGAATGTAGTACATATAACATGGTAAGAAAGAAGGAAAAAGAAGAGGAAAACGAGAAAGAAGCATGAATATAGAAAGAAGAAAATAGAGACAGCACATAAATGGAGGAGGACAGGGAGAAAGATAAGAATGAATGAATGAATGAAGGAAGGAAGAGAAAAATTAAGAAATAATAATATAAGTGTAATTGCATAACTGATTATATACTCTTTTATTTGTTTCAGTCATTTGACTGCGGCCAAGCTGGAGCGCCGCCTTTAGTCGACAAAATCGCCCCCAGGATTTATTCTTCGTAAGCCTAGTACTTATTCTATCGGTCTCTTTTTGCCGAACCGCTAGATTACGGGGACGTAAACACACCAGCATCGGTTGTCAAACGATGTTTGGGGGGGGGGGATAAACACAGACACACAAACACACATACATATATATACATATATACATATATACGACGAGCTTGTTTCAGTTTCCGTCTAATCCACTCACAAACCTTTGGTCAGCCCGAGGCTATAGTAGAAGACACTTGCCCAAGGTGCCACGCAGTGGG
>NC_068984.1:76990467-76990736 GCF_001194135.2 Octopus bimaculoides
CATGTATGTATGTATGTATGTATGTATGTATGTATGCATGTATGTATGTATGTATTCTCTATGTTTGTGTTTGTCCTTCACCATCACTAGACAATCCGATATCCTAGCGGTTCGGCGATAAGAAACCAATAGAATAAGTACTAAGCTTCAGAAAATAATTCCAAAGTTCGATTTGTTCGAATAAAACCCATCAAGGCGGTGCCCCAGCATGGCCGCAGTCAAATGACTGAAGCAAGTAAAAGAAAGATATATATATATATATATATATA
>NC_068984.1:76991371-76992684 GCF_001194135.2 Octopus bimaculoides
ATATATATATATATATGTGTATGTATGTATGTATGTATGTATGTGTGTGTGTGTGTGTGTGTGTGTGTGTGTATGTGTGAAGAGAAAGAGAAAGAGAGAGAGGGACAAGCAGACAGAAAAGAGAAAGAAAAAAAGAGAGAAAATAGTATAAGAACAATAGATAGATAGATAGATAGATAGATAGATAGATACATACATACATACATTCATACATACACAAAGTTAGCATGCTAACTATCTAGCTAGACAACCCGGTAGATACTCCGAAAAACAGAGAGAGTACGAAAACATGAAGGAGAAATGTATACGATGATAGAGAGATAGACATAAACAGTGAGAGAGAGAGAGAGAGAGAGAGAGAGGGAAAGATAAGGGAGGCTGGACAGAAAAGTATAATGACAGAAATACAACACATAAATCAGAATGAATAACTGATGGGTATGATAGGAAAAATGTAGTTGAGAGGTAAAGTAGAAAGTAAGAATAGATACGAAGAATAAAAAGAAAGCGAAAAATGTCGAAAGAAAGCGAAAAATGTCGAAAGAAAGGAAGGAGAAAAAGCTAAGAAAGAAAGAATGAAATATGTAATAGAAGAAAGGGGGTAAAAAATCGCCGATGGAAAAGAAAAACATTCAAGAATTCTAAGAGGAAGAAAAAAAAAGACCATTTCAAAAATACGATAAAATAAAAACAATTACATAAAACAAAAGAGTGAAAGAAGAATATAGAGGAAGCAGGATGGATTAAGGTAAAGAATGGAACGGAAGATCATTGGTTGATAGTAAGCTTTTAGTATTTGGTTTCGTTGTTATTGTTTTTGTTTGCTACAAACTACAATTCTCCCATAACCGGCTTTGGTCAAACAGTTCACTTCGGTTAAGTGTGAAGAGCGGTAAATTACCAAATCAAACTCTTCAGAAATTCTTCAAGTACCATTTAAAAAAAAGAAGAAAAAAAAAGAAAAACAAAATGAAAAAAGAAAAGAAATTCATATATTATTCTCATTTTTTGGCTTCTTTCTTTACGCTTTGGAAGTGAATGAACTTGTAAACACACACACACACACACACACACACACATACACACACACACACACACACACACAGACACGCACACACACACTCACACATACACACGTACACACACACACACACAACCATACACTCGCACACAGATAAACCCACGTTATCTATCTATCTATCTATCTATCTATGTATCTATCTATCTATCTATCTATCTGTCTGTCTGTCTGTCTGTCTATCTATTTATCTATCTATCTATTTATCTATCTATCTATCTATCTATCTATCTAT
>NC_068984.1:76992724-77001199 GCF_001194135.2 Octopus bimaculoides
GTACACACACACACACACAACCATACACTCGCACACAGATAAACCCACGTTATCTATCTATCTATCTATCTATCTATCTATCTATCTATCTATCTATCTATCTATCTGTCTGTCTGTCTGTCTGTCTATCTATTTATCTATCTATCTATTTATCTATCTATCTATCTATCTATCTATCTATCTATCTATCTATACAATATATAGTGTTTAGGCATAGCGCTTACTACAACCATATCTCTCATAAACGGTGCATACTACGCACACATATACACTTTGGCGTACACGGATGAGCGAAGTTATCGCAAGACACACCCCTTACGCCGAAAATAAACAAACAAGCACACTCACGCGCTAGTGTAAATTTGACATCATCGTAACAAGCCTACACGCAATATCTTATACATCAACACGAGCTCATATACTGCAAAGAACTTTGAAACCTACATGTGCACATACTTGTAAGTAAACATACATACATACATACATACATATATATATATATACATATATACATACATACATATATACATACATATATATACATATATACATACATATATATACATATATACATACATACATACATACATATATGCACGCATACAGAACCATATAATATAAAATACAGATTTATATATTCGTACGGATTTATACAAAATAGTTAATTACACAACGAGCAAAATATCAGACTATATAAAGTATATAAAAGTACATACAAGTAATCATTATGTTTTATACATCTCTGCTTAAACATCAGGTGTTTCAATTGGAGATCCATTGATACATCTGAAGACATAATTTACACACACACACACACACACACACACACACACACACACACACACACACACACACACACACACACAAACGCGTCCCTATTTTATTTTCACAAATACACTTGGAACTATTTTTTCGCATACATAAACACATTAAAATTTATAAATATATATGTACGCGCACATCTATCTATCTATCTATCTATCTATCTATCTATCTATCTATCTATCTATCTATCTATCTATCTATCTGTTTGTCTGTCTGTCTACAAACACGCACACATACATACACACACAAAACACGTGCGAGCGCACTCTCACACACACACACACACACACATACCTGAGCCATTTATAACTCTGATATAAGCGAAGTGCAAAGTTCTACGAACACACATTTAACAAACAGCCGGCGTTCGTATAGACGTGAACACGCTGTGATATGAGTAATACCGTAGTTTGCAATGTATAATATACGAAGCCATGCAGCCATACAGGACACATGGCATGCATGTGTATTGACAAAGATACATATAGGCATACATTATAAACTAGGAATATACATACCATATACTCATAGAAATATTCACTAAATAAATACAAACAATTTCACCGTTATATAGTACATACGTACATACACCAACAAACGCGAAAACTTATGTACCTATGTTTATATGTGTATGTATGTATACATAACTATATATATATATATATGTGCATGCTTATATTACATATATAACACATACGTACTATGTACTACGTAAGTGGATGCATACATTCATGTATATAAATATATGTTTGCTAGTTTATTTACATAAACCATAAATATAGTTGCGTATACAAACAAAAGTATACGAAAACACTTTTAAGCACACATATATAAACTTATATTTACACATTCACTCACAAGTACACATCTACAAACACACACACATATAGACACACACACACACGCACATATACACACACATATAGACTTATATACGTGTAAACATGCTTACATACAACTGTAGTTTTGCAATTTTATGCATGTATAATTCATAAATACCAATATATATATATATATATATATATATATATATGCGTATCGACTTGCATACAAACGTAAATATTAACTGATTTCAGGTAGTATGTCTAAAATATACATACATACTTAAGTATACACACACACGCACGCACATACACACACATACACACACACAAACACACACACACAAATACACACACACTGACACGCAGCTCTCTAAATATTTCATTACTAATAGAATTACTACAATTTATATATATATATATACCTCCGCACACACACAGCTATATATTCATACACACACACACACACACACACACACACACACACACACACACACACACATATTTATACACAGATATACACACGCATTCATACATATACACATGTATTTTTCAATACATCATACACTCAGACAATCATACATACACATGTACAATTACGTAAGACTGACACGGATGTGTATTAATGTTTAAAACAAACTGCATATGCGCGTACACGAATACAAATGGACACACTCACGCTCGCAGACACACCTCATATACGCATTATATAAACATATATATACACACTCACATATATTCATATATCGTAACATATATTAATATAGCATAACATATATTCATACAGTCTGGTGAATACCTGATACAGCTACACTCAAAGACAACAACATGGTAAGTACCCACGTTGTATTACCCAACTTTTTTTATTGTTCTGTTTGTCTAGCTAACTGTTTTTTGTTTTTATTGCTGTATATCTATATATCGTTTTTCCCTGCTCCTGTCGTACTTTTCGTTTCATCCGGTTTTTGTGTGAATCCTCATATATTTTGTGACTCGTCACGGTAATCTTCAATCATGCGTCAAGTTTTGATAGTTATTACTATTATATGTGTATGTGTGTGTGCGTGTGTATTTATGTGTGTGTGTGTGTGTGTGGTGCGTGCTTGCGGGCGTGTATGTATATATGTACTTATATATACTTACATAATTACATGAGTATATATATATATATATATATACATATACAGGGGACTACCGTACGGTATGGGCACTCTGTGGAGTTGCCCCAGAGGCGTCGCGGGTCGAGGATCCCAATTCTGATCTGTGTATGTCGTTGCTCTCAATAAATAAATGTTTCGGGGTCAGTGTTCTGATTTGCCCAGACACTTTAAACGTATCAAGACGGCCCTGGACACAAATACACACACACACATGCCCATCGGATGGCCTGTACCATTGATACTGAAGTCCATTCTGGTCACTATGAATCCTACAGATTATACCGAGAGTAACTTAATGGTATACGTGTCTAAGGAATCCTCAGCCACGTTGCACGCGTTGTTCATTCAGTTTATCGAACAACTGGATGCTTATAAGTCAAAACAGATGCACAGATATACAGGCATATCCACACACACACACGCGCACATACACACACACACGCACATACATACACACATGTATGTATGTGTGGTTGTGTGTGTAAGTAATGTAAGCTCCGGATAGTAAAACTTCAGGTATTTTTTCCGGCTATCTACGGTCTGAGTTAAAGTACCGTGTCCTTTCTCTGAGTGAATTGGTCTTCCAGAATTCAGCAAAAATAGGGATAAGTTTAGGAACCTCTTATACAATGGCCCAAGGATTTCATCTGTTCACTTTCATACTAGAATAAAAACTAATAATGTTTCGCATATAAATAACCCTTCTCTTTTCTTTGTGTACACACACACACACACACACACACACACACACACACACACACACACGCACATCCACTCTTTAGTTGGGCTTTGAATTTCATCTCTTGGAGTAATTAAGCAATTCTTTCTAATTTTAGTACAAGACTAGCAATTTTTAGAAGGGAGGAGACAAGTCGATTACATCGACCCCTGTACTAGACAGATACTTATTTTATCAATCCTGAATAGGTGAAAGATAAAGTTTGCTTCAGTAGGATTTGAACTCCGAATGTACAGAGCGAGCATTTTGTTCGACGTTCTAAAAGTTCTGCCAGCTCTCTGTCTTTGGGTTGATAAAATAAGCTACTGCTGAGCTACCGCGGATTCAATTATCAACAAATTCCTCTCCCTACCTCTTAGAAATCAATATTCTTATTAAACCGAAGGTGGCATCAGAAAAATCAATAAAATGATTGAGACATTCAGTTATGTAACGCTTTCGAATCTCGTGGAAACAGATTTTGCATTTTCTCCTACCAAGTCGCGATCTAGAAAGTACCAGTAATATACTCGATTAAATTTAATTGACTATTCTCTCTCTCAAAATTTATTTTAAAAATCATTTTCATTTTGATGGACTTGTAGAATAACGCAATATAACTGACTTGAAGCTTACTATTATTTTTACATGTCCCTTAAGGCGGCGAGCTGGCAGAATCTCTAACCCGCAGGGCAAAATGCTTAAGGGCATTTCGTCCGTCTTTATTTTCTGAGTTCAGATTACACCGAGGTCGACTTTGCCTTTCATACTTACGGGACTGATAAAATAAGTACCAGTTGAACACTGAGGTCGATGTAATCAACTTACCCCCTCCTCCGAACCTGCTGACCTCGTGCCAGAATTTGAAATCAATATTTTTCCTTGTCCCTTTAGGTTTCGTGGTCAAATGTCGCTGCGGTTCACTTCGCTTTACTTCTCCGAGGGTTCGATGACGAATGTAATAGAAATATACTACTAGCAGTATAGTCAACTGTTTTACCCCTAAACTCGTGACATTCATCCTTTGTTAAAAACCCTTAACAACTGCTGCTGTAACAGGAAAATATACAGTATAATCTGTAAAGCATCGAATAGGTGCCACTAAGCACTCGCTAGTTCTGCTAAAAATAATAGTCAAATTTACTTAAAAATTACACTCTCTTAAAACAAGGGTTATCGGATGGTGTGGCCCATTGTCTACAAAATCCAAATATATTAATAAAATCAACATGTGATGTCCACAAGTGGAATTCTTTTGAAATTATATCTGTCCGGTCAGGTTGGGTATACTTGTGGTTAAACAACACAATCACAACAGCAACCACAACGGCTAGGCGGTATATCGAGCCAACGTAGAAGACTCTATTTAGCAGCTTGACCTGCAAGATATAGCAGCCAAATCTACATCAAATCACACCCATATTGCATTTTATAAAAAAATATAGAACACGTTGGATAATGGAGTCTTAGGTACACTTACTCTTTCTGCAAAATACAAAATGTTCATGGTCTACCCGAACATCTAATGCGTTGCTCACTAGCAATAACAATTTTTGTATTTTTAGTTGCATTCATTTACGTTCTCGGTTCAAATCTAGCCATTTCCCACGTTGCTTTTCATTCTTCTGAGTTCGATGCAATACAGTACAATTTGTAGTTGTTTTGCCTATTCTTGTCAATGACCGTTCCGTCTTTTTTTTTTCCTAAGTGCAGGAAATCCAGAACCACATCATATACTATGTCTTGTTTAAATCCCTAAACTAGACGAGTTGTGCCTATATTTCAAGATCATTATTATAAAAATGGAAGAGAGGCATTCGTAGAGGGACAAAAAAAATACTTTGCAGTATTCTTTTGTGTAACTTACCGCTCTGAGTTCAGGTCTCAGTGGTTAACTTTACCTATGATTTTTTCCCAGGATCGATAAAATAAAAATATCATCCAGGAAACAGTTAACGCCACATCTCTCTACCTCTTTGTCGCTTTTCTCATTCCCTTGTAGTCTCTCACTCCATTTATCTAGTAATTTTTCTCACTCTCTCTTTCTGATTCTGGAATAAAATCAAGTACAACATAGGTTTTCTGGAACTTTTGGTTCCCAAACCTTGCCGAGTGATTAATATTTTCCGAACGAGAATGATCACCTCTAAATTAAACCATATTAAATTTACTTCAATAATTAAATGCAATACATGTATTTATACATTCAGGTAAATGACACATGTTTATTGATACTCTACTGAGTAAGGTATTGTGATATGGTGACCGTGGGAATTTGGAGTTCTTGCTGGTAAATTAATACGACAAAGGTGTTCGAAAAGCTACTGTTGTATCTGTACACGCTTTATTAAAATGCATGGCCTTATGTTTGTGCTAGAAATAATTACTTTGATTTTAATACATAAAAATGAATGAATGTGTTTATGTTCCGAGTTGTAGGCGCCAGTTTTGCATCAGAGTAGTTGAAACTTTGCATCGGAAACATCTTTTCACGGAGAAGGGCATGGAATATGTGATTTCCTCAAACATTTGCTCTTTTTAGCACCTGACAAAACAACTAATAGTATTATGTACCCATAAGCTATAAAAAAGATATAGAAAAGCTAGTGATTCAAAAAATAATTCATATAGAGAAATTATGTAAATTAACACCGTATTTCGAAAAAAAGCATGATTTTCCCAAAATTAAAAACGTTGAGATGAAATATTAATTTTGGTTTTGCATTTTTTACTTTTTTTTATTATGTACTTTCCATGCTACTAAGCACGAACTGTCTTTTATATTGCTTGGACGCAACAATTCTGTGCGAATCAATATATCATATTTTGATATCAATACTTGTTTAAGTCATTAGACTGCCGCCATGCTGGAGCACCACCTCAGAAGGTTTTTAGTCGGACAAATCGGACTCTAATTATTTTTATACCTGGTACTTCTATCAGTTTCTATAGCCAAACCATTAATGTCATATAAAGGAGACGTAAACATACCACTATCGGTAGTCATGTGGTGGTGGTAGTGGGACAAACAGAGATGCAGACAAACACACACAAACATAAACACCCACACACAAACACACGCACACACACACACACACACACACACAAACACACACAAACAAACTCACTCACACATAAGGCCTTGGTCGGCCTGGCGGATTCTATATATAAAACATTTGCCCTAATGTTTGCAAAGTGAGCTTCTTAGCCATACAGCCATGCCCGCACCTGTTACACACACGCACACACACACACACACACACACATACACACACACACACGCACACTGATGAGTTTAGTAATCAACTGCCGGAAAAAGAGTACTTAATATCATAGTACAGATGAATGACATTTTATTTTGGTCAGGTTAGTTTCGTACTACACCCAGTTTCAACTGTAGGTACAATAGGATCATCAGATAAGTATCAGCTTGCCTGATGATCTTGTGTAACTACAAGTGAAACCCAGAGTGTCTACAGACTGACTCAATCAAACTAATATATATGTATGTATGTATGTATGTATGTATGTGTGTGTGTATGTTTGTTTGTTTGTATGTATGTATGTATGTATGTATGAGTGCAGGCGCAATGGCCCAGTGGTTAGGGCAGCGGACTCGCGGTCATAGGATCGCGGTTTCGATTCCCAGACCGGGCGTTGTAAGTGTTTATTGAGCGAAAACACATAAAGCTCCACGTGGCTCCGGCAGGGGATGGTGACGAACCCTGCTGTACTCTTTCACCACAACTTTCTCTCATTCTTACTTCCTGTTTCTGTTGTACCCGTATTTCAAAGGGGCAACCTTGTCACAGTCTGTGCCACGCTGAATATCCCCGAGAACTACGTTAAGGGTACACGTGTCTGTGGAGTGCTCAGCCACTTGCACGTTAATTTCACGAGCAGGCTGTTCCGTTGATCGGATCAACTGGAACCCTCGTCGTCGTAAGCGACGGAGTGCCAACATGTATGTATGTATGTATGATTGCATGCGTTCTATATATGTATACGTAAAAGATAAATGCATGTTTCAAGCTGGAAGCCACAGTTTTGTACCTTAGCAACTGTTATTTTCGATAGTGCAATATGTTTTCGAAGAGATGTTACATGCCATTTAACTCTTTCAGATGATTCCTATAAAATCAAGCAACGGTGATTAATCCCGCTACTTACGCATAAATATATTATCTCTTTCTTCTGCCTTCTTTGCCTTTCTTCTCTTCAATCTCTTTCTCTCTCTTCAATCTCTTTCTCTCTCTCTCTCTCTCTCTCTCTCTCTCCCTTTCTCTCTCTCACTCCCTCTCTCTGTTCCTCTTCTTCACTCACCAGCTATTTGTATCTAACAATCTACTTCTATCATGTACTTCATCAAGCTGTTAATTGCTTTCCAAGATCCTGTTTCAGCGACCAATCTCTAAGACTCACATAGTTAATCTGCTTCCCGATTTGTGTTCCAAGTTGACATTACAACTATCTCTTTGTACGTCTTACTCATAGTCAGTTCTCCGTTTTACTCTGTCTCATGCACTCTCTCCTTTTCTTCTTTATTCGTCTCTTTAGTTATCTATCTATCTATCTATCTATCTATCTATCTATCTATCTATCTATCTATCTATCTATCTATCTACATGTCTCTCCCTATATATATCTTCTACTGTAGATTTACATTTATAAATATGCGTGTATACACACATACACACACAAATATTTATATATAAATTTTCATACACGCATACATAAATATAGATATACTTATATTATTTACCTGATAAATGAAAAGGAGAAGTGCCTGGCGGCTGTTTCAGGATTAAGGGGCTGTGCTTAGAAGGATAATTGTGTAGTGCATTACAAGTATATTCAATTTTATCAAACGGTTATAGTCCCAGGTATTATACATGCATACATGAATGCGTACATACACAGTATATATATATATATATATATATATATATAT
>NC_068984.1:77001550-77002000 GCF_001194135.2 Octopus bimaculoides
ATATATATATATATATATATATATATATATATATACATATATATGTACTCGCATATATTCACGCACACACACACACATGCATACATACAGAAACATTTTCAACTAGCCGAAATTTACAAAAATAAATCAACGACCACGAGTTTCTTGGTGTACCAAATATTAAATACTAAATACTCATGTAGTGCGCTCTATTTATTCTGTTTGTTCTATCCGTCCCCACCACAGAATCAGATACTAGAATTGTTAAAACAATTGTGATCAATACAGGTTCTCGTATCTTGCATCTTCCGTCTCTCTCATTAATCAAATACCCAACGAACAGTGAGTTAGTGAACGTGCGTTACCGGTAAACTAACAGGTGTTTATCATACGATTTAGTATCTAATTATATATGTGTATGTGTGTGTGTATGTGTGTGTGTATATATGTATGTGTGTGTGTGTGTGTTTG
>NC_068984.1:77002147-77003518 GCF_001194135.2 Octopus bimaculoides
TATATATATATATATATATATATATATATATATATATATATGGATGTGATATAGTGTATTAGAAGCACACTAAATGAATTACTGAATGAAAGCATTCTAGGCTAATAGATATTTGTTTTGGAGTCATTTCACAACAGTGCTTGAATCCAGTGAACTTATGAAGCAAAAAGTGATATTTATTTATCTATTTGTGAAAATATTATATGAAAATTAGCAAAACGTTAGGGCTGAGCTCGTTAACGCTATATTTCAAAATATGGAACTTGACATATGATGTAACAATCAAATTTCATATAAAGAAGGAACAGAGAGTATAGGTTTGGATCACAAATGATTAAGTAAATAATGAGAGAGAGAGAGAGTGAGAGAGAGAGAGAGAGAGAGAGAGAGAGAGAGAGAGAGAGAGAGAGAGAGAGAAGGGATATCATGTCAGTCTTGTTAGGATGCATGTGTAGATGTATGATTAAGAGACCGTGTACTTCGACATTCAGTCCGAACTTCGAGGAACCGATTCTGTTACTGCCTCCGGCCATTTAAATCTTAGAACAGAATTTGGTAGATGGAAACTATGCAGAAGCTCAGGGCTTATACATACAAATGCGCGCACGTGTGTGTGTGTATGTATACGTGTGTGCATTATATGTGTGTGCGTGTGTGTGTGTGTGTGTGTGTGTGTGCGCGCGCGTGTGTGTGTGTGTGTGTGTGTGTATGCGTGTATGTATGCGCCTATGTGCATCCGCTTGTTTGTGTTTGTGTTTGTTTCACCTGCCGCTTGACAACCAGTGTTGATTGTTTACGAAACTGCAACCTAGCGGTTCGGCAATATAAAAATAAAATAAGTATCAAACATGAAATGAATGCCTAGGTTGAATTTATCGATGAAACACGCCAAGGATGTAGTCAAACAAACAGCCTTGTCGTAGACGAACGATCAAAATCAGCAAAACAATAAATGAGTAAAAGATATATAGAAAATGAAGGAAGAAAAAAAGAGCAAACGAAAGTACGGAAAGAGAGAGAGAGGGGTAGAGAGAGCAGAGAGAGGGAGCAGAGAGAAAGCAAGAGCGGGAGAGAGAGAGAGAAAGAGAGAGAGAGAGAGAAAGGATGAGCAAGGATGGAAAATAGAAATGTTTATGGAAAAGGGAATTTAATAGGCTGTTTATGAAAGAATATTACAAAAAATGTATCTCTGTATCTTATCAGTGCTTACCATAACAGATAAAAGACAGTATTGGATAGATGTTTATGCCAAAAGAGTACAAATCAAAGGAGGGGAATAACTTATTAAATGTGTATTATAATAAATATAACCACATAGAGACATTTGAAGAAGACTACTCTATGTGTGTTATGTATGCATATTTCATGCAT
>NC_068984.1:77003907-77007412 GCF_001194135.2 Octopus bimaculoides
TATATATATATATATATATATATGCACACACATGTATGTATTATTGTGTGTGTATAAATATCAATATTAGTGAAGAGCTTGGCTGAGAACTAACAGCCGTTTCGTCAGTCATTTAGTTATCTAGATTCATCACGATTTCGGCGTTGGAAATGCTATATCATTCGTTTGTAGATGAGAGAACAAGAAATTTTGCCTACAAAAAACTTAGAGGACAGAGAC
Source organism: Octopus bimaculoides (assembly GCF_001194135.2). Taxonomy (NCBI): domain Eukaryota; kingdom Metazoa; phylum Mollusca; class Cephalopoda; order Octopoda; family Octopodidae; genus Octopus; species Octopus bimaculoides. Next base: position 77,004,127 of record NC_068984.1, read on the forward strand.
TTAAGTATAGCATGAAAAAAACACAGGTAAACAAATGCAGAGTATTAAAACATAACATTAAAAGATTCTTTTTGCTTGAGAGGATATATAAATGGCAAAAAAGAGAAAAAGAAAACAGAAAATAATTCCTGTGGAACACACAAACACACTCACACACACACGCATACACACTCACACATTCACACACGCAAATAATCAGGCACACACACGCACACACACACAGACACTCACTCACATGCACACACACACACACACACACACACACACACACACACACACACACACACACACACACACACACACACACACACACACTCACTCACTCACATGCACACACACACACACATACACACACACACACACACGCATAAATATATATGGTGGAAGTCGATTCGTAAGCGAGCAAGACCACTCCTTGGACCTATTTCTCTCTAAGGAACATCTCATTTTTAGTTTCCTCTCCAATACTGACGTTTCTTGTGGCTTGTAAGGCCTGCAAGAGACGTACGAGTCATTCCATCCCGACCACAAGTCAACCTTACAGAAACAGACTGACCATCTGTATGCTGAGTGAGGCCACTGGTTGACCCATACACACTGCAACCCAATACACACACACACAAACACACACACATACACACACGCACACACACACACACACACGCACACACACACATACACATACAAGTGTGTGTCACTGTGTTTCTGTGTGAGTTTGTATGTATGTATGTATGTATGTGTGTATGTATATGCTTGTGCCTTTGCGTATGTGTTTGCCCCTCACCACCGTTTGACAAATGGTTTTGGTTTGTTTGCGTTCCCGTAACGAAGAGGTTCAGAAAATGAGACTGGGGGAACAAGTGCCAGGCTTTGCAAAATATTAATGAGCACTGGGGTTGATTTGTTCGACCAAAACTCTCCAAGGGAGTGCCCCAACATGGTTACAGTCTAATGACTGAAACAAGTAAAAAATAAAATATATAGATACATACAGACATTTACTCGGTAAATCTCGTATACATTTACTATAGTACAGATGTGGATGTGACCCCTAATGTTTATTTTACAAGCATTTTTCTACGACAAATGCTTTATCTGATCTACATCTCCTTATCTCCCATATTCTACGAAATCTCCCATATGCAACGCAATTCGTGGATCATTTCTTTTGTGTCTCCTTTCTCCGATTTCCCTTAACTCTTTGCGAAACACATAAACACTAACGTGCAGAGATACACAGATACACACATACATTTACACATTCTCTCTCACACACTTATATTACGCATACACACACAATCGTATACACATGCACACAGAGTCCTAATTAATTGAGATAATTTCAAGAAATTCAGAATTCATTTCACAAAATTGATTTACATGCTCCAGGTCTAATTTGATCTTAGTCAACTCGCTGAACTTAGTAAAATCTTGATAAATCTAATCAGTATTGAAACACGAAATTCTACCTTAACATTCGTGGCCTTGTGCCAATATTAGAAATCAATATTTTCACACGACATGTGTTGAACAGCTTCGTCAAATGAGAAAACCATGTTGTTTTAGTTTAGCTTCAAGTCAAATAGGCCGAAACAGACTTATAATAAAATGCTTTCCATTGATGATCAACCTGTTTTATTATTTTTATTTTTTCTAAATGTGTCAAGGAATACATACTGAAATCTTCTCTTTCAATTTGTCAAGAGATTTGGGCATGTTTTGAAAAAGGTTTTGGCTATTATTTTCTACATGTCAATTAATAGTGCAGAGACGAATTGTTCTTCACGTGGGTAAGAAATCTGTCACTGAATGTATGTTATTTTCGGAGTTAATGTCACGGGTTATGCGCTCTTTCTAAAATCCTTTCAAGAATACTAAAAAAAAGTGATCAGGCGATCATCACATCAACATACACTTAAAGAAATTGGCATAAAGAAAAATATAGAACACCACTTTCTCTTCATCCATCACAAATGAACTGAAATGCAAGAGCAAATAATATTTTTATCTATAGATGTCACTTATTCTTGTTAATCTGCATGTTGTTCTTTAGCTGCAGTCTATGGCGCATAGTCGATCTGCTGTTGTTTTCATTATTGTTGCTGTTCTTTAGTCTCAAGACATTTCTGATCGAGCTGACTTCTGACGAAAAGCTTTCTACGAATAAGCACTTCTCATGTTAACCTGGTGTTACAAGGGCTACACTCCCCAGAATGTCTTTTCTAAAAGAACAAAAGAAAAAACTCACGGTAGCAGGATGATATTAAGTATCTGTTTAATCGTTATATCTCATTGGTCGTGCAATCACATAGGAACTCTCTCGCTCCATAGTTGGGAGTTGTTTTGTAAATCTTAGTAATAGTTAGAGGGTGGAGTATTTTCTGGAAGTGGGGAGGAAGGCCTATCTCTTTTAAACAGTCATTGCTACATTAGTGATGTGCGTTTACCTGTTGAGCTCCTCAGTGATAGTAAGGCCAAATATTTGTAGTGGCTCTAGTTGCATGTGGTACATGTAAACATATTGCGATATTATTTTCTTTATTTAAGGAAGAATAGTGTAACTGGTGTAAGAGTGGTGTTGGCCAACTCTTTTTAACGGTGTAGGGCGTGAATTAAGAGAAATTTAACAAGTGATCACGTGATAAGTGGTCAAGTGATCACGTACACATTCCTTTGTTGGCTCATGTGATAAGAGTTATTGAAGATATTACAAACTTACAATTTAAAATACATACGAATGAATGAATTCATCTGTATGTGTTTCAGGTATAAGTTTGTGATTTCGCTTAGTCTTGAAGATTTTGAATTTCTGTTTCCCTCACTGGTTCTTATAAATCTATTGAAGGGAGCCACTCTTGCTATGCCCTTAGTAGTATGTGCCAATCTATGTTACGTAATGGATTTCTGTCTTCTTCCTAAAGGGCTTTGGTGAGTGAATTCGTAAACCTGTTTGAAAAGTAAGTTTGCTATTAGCATGAAGGTAGGTTTTCTAGAACTGTTAGCGCATGTGATACACTGTAGTTAGAGTTACCAATTAATTAGCTACTAATTTGTATATTATTTTACTGCTTCTTCGAGGGATTATGTTGGTTACAAATATTTACCAGTTTTCTTACTTTTGACGTTTTACAATGTTCATTCTTCGTTTACTGTTTGATTCTTAGTTTTATTCTTAGTTTTACAATGTTCATTCTTCGTTTACTGTTTGATTCTTAGTTTTATTCTTAGTTTTACAATGTTCATTCTTCGTTTACTGTTTGATTCTTAGTTTTATTCTTAGTTTTAT
>NC_068984.1:77007525-77013454 GCF_001194135.2 Octopus bimaculoides
CGTTTTACAATGTTCATTCTTCGTTTACTGTTTGATTCTTAGTTTTATTCTTAGTTTTACAATGTTCATTCTTCGTTTACTGTTTGATTCTTAGTTTTATTCTTAGTTTTACAATGTTCATTCTTCGTTTACTGTTTGATTCTTAGTTTTATTCTTAGTTTTATTTGCGAAATTTGTAATTAAGTATTTTGAATACTTTAGCATCTTTTATTAAGTTTTTTTCTTGTTTCAGTTGTGCAATTAGAATTTGTGCTTATTTATATTACCTTGTGGGATGCGTTTCTGGAAGCTTCTACAATTATTTTATCTAATATATGCTATGCAGTAACAGGGTTGGAGATTACGGTACAGTCCAATTTGATGAACCTTAAATATCTCTTATGTAAGAGAAGTTTCGAGTATGGGGTTTTGAAGTTTGTGAAAATGCTTGTTTTGATTATTGATGTGTGAATGCTTTGAGATGATGAAAAACATTCGCTGAGATAGAATTGGGAAATGTTTACCATGTGGTACTCCTAAGTGTTATAGTTATCTCGGCTTGGTATCTGTGCTTATTTAAGTGGATTGTAAAACGATAAAAAAATAATAAAAGAATTTAGATATGTTGCTATTGTATTAAATCTTTTCTTTAGCTATATTAGTTTTCTACGAAGATGTGGTGTGCGCACTCAAGTTTTTTCAAATTACCGTTGCTTGGCTGAGAATTAACGCAGTAGCTGACGGGTGTCTTGGGATGGTTGGTTGGTTGGTTGGTTGGTGAAGTTGTAAGTAATATGTATACATATATTATAGGAATGCTGATATAGTTTAACTCCAAAACAACACTGCTCAAAGATGTTCCTGTTGCAGTTACCTTTTATTTTAATTACATATCTACAATAACATTCTCCTAGATAACCGTTTTTTTCTTACACCGGCAATCAGTGATTTTGGGCAATATTTTGGTTGCTGTTTCTAGCAGTATGAAGTTCATTTCTCAGCTCATAAATCTTGTGCTATATGTTGTTGTTTAGCTTTAGGTCAGCTCTGATCAATAAACCTATGAAGTAAAGGCGCGGAGGCTGTGAACACAAGACTGTGTATCTAAGACAACATTATTCAATGCTATGTGTTCTTCCTTTTCTTAAAACAGTAAGGTGGGATTTCATGGAAGTCTGGTTGCAATTTCTGAAGACCACATAGATACTTCTACTATGTTCCTTCCTGTAATTTACCACAGTTGATTTAATGTCTGTTATTATTGTCTAATAAATGAATCTGCAAGAATATAGTACTAAATGCAGAATTGTATACTTGTTATGAGTTAGATATTGTGACACAGCATAACTTGTGTTATTGGGCAATGAATAAAGGTATGAGTATTCTCTTGCTCTATTTACAGCATTTTTAGACCATGTATTATTGTTGTTCTTTTTAAATCTTTTTAAACAGGAGAGATTGTAGTACTTTTGAGTTTCCACAGGTAGTCTGTGACTTGTAAGATGGAGAGAGGAAGGTGCTCTTAACTGTAGACGTGGTCAGAATGCTTGCAACTGAGTGGACTCTGCTAAAGGCACACAAGGTGTTTGGTGGTGATGTTAACCTGGGAAATAATAAAGTATCTTTGTTCCATAAAAAGAATATGTGTTATGAATCTGTGGAGAACATTGGCTATTTTCATTGTTTTGTGAGTGATATGCCTTGAATTTGAATATTGGATGCTGTTCTGCTTGTCATAGCCGCGGGTTTGTCAAGCTGGAGCAAAACTTATAATCAAAGATTGCATTATCCCAATATCCTTCAATACGTAACTTTATAAGGGTGATGTTTTAGAGAGATTAAGGGATAAGGTATGATTAAGGTTGTTCATATTTTAACCTAACGCATTATTAGTACACTAGTATTGTTATTCTTTGTGAATCACAAATATAGTGTTTGTGTGTGGTTTAACCGAATCTGTTCGTCGTTTTGCCTTATCTTTTTATATATTCTAAATTTTGTGGAAAGGTTATCTGCAATAATCAAAATTTTCAAGGCTTTCTTGTTGATTCATAATCAGCACAGTCTTCACAGTTGATGTATTTCCTTGACACATTTGCAAAATTATCAGGAGACATGTTAATAGTTAATTATGAGATTTCTAGAATTTCGACAGATAATTAGAAGTTTCTCAACCAAAAGCTGAACGATCTTAGAATCTCAGAAGAACGTGTTTGATTTTCCGATTTCTTCAAACAAAACTGGTTCTAAATGATTGCATCGGCACGCTACAAATCAAATCTTTTTTCTACTCGTTGGGAGTTTTACAAATTGCAATTATCTAACTTTTCGTATTCCTCATAATGTTGCATGTCACGATTGAGAGGGTTTCCCCGTGGAAGCCTTAAACTGTATACATAACACAGACTGCATCCTTGAAGCAATGACACCAAAGCTTATTAAAAAATATTCTAGCAAGCCTTCGACTCTAAATCTAACTGGTCATGAAATAATGTGATAATTTAACTCAACAAAATGCCGTCTTCAACGACATTGGAACAGAATATTCAACGAAGATTCTTATTCAGTCCAAAACAAAGAATAAATCTCACGAGTAAACACGTGCTTTTCACCAGCAGTCTATTTAATTTGTTTTCATTTAAAATTAAACTAAAATCTACAACAACGTAGGAAACGCAAATGCAGAAACCTTAGACCTGTTACATCTATGTTTAATAAACCTTTCAGTTATAGGCTCAAGAACTAGACGGTTGAAATTCTGCTAAGCATTTTGTCCGGCGTGCTAATAATTGTGCCAGCGCGCCCCTTTAATTCTTTCTACTATAGGTACAAGACCAGAAATTTTGTGGGGAGGGGCTTGTTGATTAAAATAAGTGCTTGTGCGGCACTTATTTTATCGACCCCGAAATGATGATAGTCAAAGTCGACTATTGTCCTGCGAGCTAACGATCCTGTCAGCTCGCTGCCTTTGGTTATCTTTAATCAATACAGCCTTCCTTAATACGCATTAACTGTTGTAAACCCCCAGGTCACCCCATTACAACTTTTATTAATTACCCAATAATGCGTTTGGCATTAGAGAACGTTTGCCTAAAGCTTTATAGGTATATATTAGCAATTCATGTTTCGCAATATTTCTATAAAAAAAAAATTCGGTAAATATATAAAATGTTTTTCCTGAAGCAGCATTAGTAAAACAACTCCGATCTCTTAAGTTGTAATCCCCAGAACACAGAAGAGAGAGCTACAATTTTATTTGCGCCCAGAATATTCTGAAAAGTGAAGTACTTGACTTTGGTATATTGAATAAACACACAAACAGGAATACATTGTCAGTTGCTCGATTTCACATCATTTAATACGTGGCATTTCGTCACAATGACCATGTCTTCTGTGAACGCATGTCATTTAATTTTTTACCTATATCAATCAGAAACGCCTCTGATAAACGTCAAACGCATAAGCTTTATTTTCGTATGACTCAGACCCCAATTTTTCTTTTACGATATAACATCTTCAGAATGTTATGAACAGTGTAGAATATACAATCCTTCAATTCAGGTTGCCCAACAGAAATATAAACATACAAGGCTTTAAGAATTACACAAGTAAAACAGCTGCACGAATAGTAAACGCCGTAAGTAATAATAACAAAAACAAAAAAGAAATGTTCTTGTATGACAGGAACTGGTAATGGTTAAGTTAACGAGTAGTAAAATGAATAAAACAAAAACGATGGTACAAAGTTCGCAACGTTCTACTTTCTCATTTTTCGATTAACTAAAAGACAATTAAATATAACCCAAAATATGTAAATATTATAATACACAATTACACACACACACACTGACATATATACAAAACTATATCAATATGTACGTGTGTCGGTGTTTGTATAGCTATAACATCTATATATATAGTCAATTAAAAAAAAACATTCACAGAGAAAAAAAACAAAACACAAATGAACGTTTGGACGTGCCACAAGCAATGTAATGATGAGACGCTCAAAGACGAAAAAAGAGTAGTAGTTTTACGTTTCGAGCAGAGCTCTTCTTCGGAAACAGGAAAAACAGGAAAGTCCAAGACGAAGGGGGAGATAAAAATCGCCAATAATCACGTGCGGTTACATTATATGTATAGATATATATACAAGGAGAAGTCAAAAATTATCCGTACATTCGACATAACATATCTTCATTATTGTCATACTGCTTTCTGCGCATGCGTACTTATAGTTGGTGTTACTATAATCACGTAATCGACGTTTGAGCCTGATCGCGCCTTTGAACCTGATCGCACCATTTTTTTTCTGGCTTTACAGTATATGCACAGCTGCTCCACTAGCTATGTGTACCAAAGAAGAACAAAGAGGAGTGATCCGATTTCTCTGATCCGAGGGTGTGTCAGGTGCTGAAATTCATCGGAGGCTTTTAGCACAGCACGGGGACAGTGCACTGCAGCGTAGAAGAGTGTATAAGTAGATCGAGAAGTTTAAAAGTGACAGGACAAGCGTGACGAACGAAGAGGGAGCAGGACACCTGTCAACCTCCACCACTGACGAGAAGATTCAGTCGATAGATGATAATGGTAAACCGGTTCACCACTACCATCTCTTGGATCACTGTTCTTTGATCTTCCTTCGCGCACATTGCTAGTGGAGAGGATATATTTACATTGTAAAGCCAGAAAGAAAAATGACCTGATCAGGCTCAAACTTTGATCACGTTACCACAATAGTACCAACTATAAGCACACATGCGCAGAAGGCAGTGTGACAGTAATAAAAATATTATGGCAAAAGTGCAGATAATTTTTGATTTACCGTCGTGTGTGTGTATATATATATATATATATATATATATATATATATGTATATCATCATTTAACGCCCGTTTTCCATGCTGCCATAGAATTAGATAGATAGATAGATCCTCAAACGCACACATATATACATTTAAATATATTGATAAATTATTGTTTATGCAAATATAATTTCCGTTGTTTATATTCTGCACACACAATACTCAATCAAAATACGTGTCTATATATACTCAAAAATTTATGCAACTCTGTACACAATTAAGTCCGTGTTCTGTTGTGAATGTGTTCAGCGCACATGTGCGTGTAGTTACTTGTATGTGCACATGTGTAACTGCGCATGTGTAACTGCGCATGTGTATGTGTATATGCGTGTCGGATATCTATGTGAATATTTACTTCATTTTATCTCCATTCAGTTCAAATGATAGCCTGTTGAGGTGAACTGCTGGGGGCAATAGATAAAAATACGTTCAAACGTTATTTTTTATTTCATTTGTTATATTTTACCTTATTTATTATTATTTTTTTTAACAGTTTTTTTTTAATGTTCTCAGTCATTTCTTAGTTTACACAATCTACCATGTGGTTATGTTTACCAACTATTATCAGTATTGGTGCGTGGCCAAAGATCGAGTTCTGTGATTCCCTTCTGCTTTTGATGCCGTGAATTGGTAGGATCATTAGAGAATTGCATTGACTTGCACAGTAGCAATAAATTAAAATCCCGCTGAGGTTATCCCTAGCTTTCACCTATTCGGTGTCGATAATAAATTCCCGATCTTGGGCGATGGATTGGTGAAACACTTAGAAGGTTGGATAAGGTTCTTTGGTGTATTTCTCCCGGAAGTTTACATTTTGTCAGCAACACATGCGACGTCACTAGTGCCAAGTTGTCGATGCCTTAGTTTCGACATTGTTGTTGTGCAGATGTGAGACTTGAGTGAATGGACAACTGCTAATATTCCCAAAACAAAAGAAATCTTGCTTAGGCTATCACATACAAGTGGTAAAAACTAGCTGACATTGACCAACGTCTCGGTCCTACGCATGCTACACTCTGTAATTCATAAATGTCAAATCCAGCGAGATTTGAACGCAGAAGTGGAGTATATGCTTTTACTTAATA
>NC_068984.1:77013566-77014225 GCF_001194135.2 Octopus bimaculoides
TATATATATATATATATATATATATATTGATTAATCAGAGGAAGGGCATTGACCTTCACTCTATAACAGGGTTTTCGTGTCTACCAAAAGGAGTAAAATATGTGTCGTCTAGTATATACTTACTGTCACAGCACTTTTACTGACAACGTTTGGTTCGACTTCAGATAATAATAGAAAAACTTAACCATGGCGAGGTATAATAAGAAAGAACCCGGTAACATTTGAACCATAACCTCTTATCGGTTATGTCTCCTGTGTACGTAACGCTTGTCGGTTACTCTTTGAAGTCCACTCCCTATCATCGTCATTTCGACTGAAGTCGTGATTTGTGAGATGAAAACACTTTTACTTTTAATGTCAGATTACGAAAGAATATTACAGTTGAGAAGCGTCAACTCTCAGAGCAGCTACAATACATTATGATGAATATACATACAGGATACATATATGAAAGTTCTAGCATGCACACATACAAACATAGATACATATATATTTATAAATATATATGTATATAAGTATATATAAACAGATGTATGTGTTTATAAATGTATCTATACATATGCACACTAACATCCGTCTATAATATATGATATTTAATATAATGTATATGTATATATATATATATATATATATATATATATATATATATATATATATAT
>NC_068984.1:77014531-77016286 GCF_001194135.2 Octopus bimaculoides
CTTGTTTAAGAATAATATAGATAAATACGTATACATATACATGCATACACACACATACATGAATGTTTTACAGTCAATCAAACAATTTTACATTAATCTGATGGGATGCTCTATACTACAGTTCGACGACGGCTTTATGTATTTACGTATATTATTCTTGTTTAAGAATAATATAGATAAATACGTATACATATACATGCATACACACACATACACCCACACACATAAACAGATGACAACAGGTGGATATTTGTCCATTCACTACATCTGTTTCAAACGATTTATTTTTAGGAATAGAGTTCTCACATTATGCAAAACATTGTTTTCATCAGGTGAATATTCACGAATTAATCATTTAAGAAAGAAAATTCCAAGAATCAACGTTATCAACATTATGAGCCGGGCTTTACTGTTTAAGTACCTGATTCAGTCGAATTCTGAATATATATGTATGAATATATCTATATATGTAGTGTTTTACTGAAGCTGAAAACACTTCGCAAACTATTACCAAGCTATTACTCAGAGCTTCACGTAACCGATCATCAAACTACACAAGGACTGATCATCGTTATGTGAAAATCTGAGAACCGGTTTGTGAGGTCTCCAGTAAAGCACAATTTGCTATTCGAGTGTAATTTTCACATTTGTTGCCCGTATGTTCTCTCGTGTATATAAATACACAAATATACACACACATGACTATATGTACGTAATTCAATTATATAAAAACAAAAAAACTTTAACTGAACGATAAACTCAATATATAAAGCTAAAACTTTTATAAAACACTTGATACTGGTTTTGAAGGTTTGTCAGTGCTAGTTCATCAAACGCAAATAAAATTGGAATACCCTTTATGAATAAGTCGATGAAAATTGAAAGTGGCTTGAATTAAAATATTTGTTATAAATTACTCCAAAAGGGAATATACAGAGTGGTCGCCAGAGAAACGGAAAATCTGAAGCAAACTAACAAGCGTTGTTTAGATCATCAATTTCCGTTTTTCTTACGACCACCTTTTATATAAGAGATTTGCTAAACAGAAAATCTAGAATAGGTTTGAACTCAATATATGATAAAAGGCAGTAAAAGAGAATCCAAGTATGGCAGCATCATTGTATCAGTAATATTATACGTAAATCTAAGTATACTTGATGTGAATGTGATGGACATAAAATTACAGAGAGTAGATAAAAAAAAGCGAGAGATCTAGATGTTGACATGTTAAACAATTTATTGTCTCATTTAGAAACAAATCCAACGATCTTTGAAAGGAGGGGTTCTGCCTATACAACTGAAACCAGTACTTTACTGGTACTTTATTTTATCAGCTCCATAGGCGGGGAACAGAATAAGGTGACTTCAACATTTGAACTCTGAACGTAAAATGCCTTGAAGAAATACTGAAAGATATTTAATCCGAAGCGGTAACGATTTTGTCAGCTCACCTTTAAGCGGGATGGACAAATGAAAGCAATAAATATGAAACGCTGTATGAAATGCTACAAAGCTGATATTGACTAGTAGCTCAATAACTATTAAAAAAAAAGAAAACGATTATCAGTAACTATACATATGGGAAAATCTCGAACTTGTTTGAAGAAAGTTTTGTGACAGAGAGATATATCTGAATAAATTTAAAGTTTGGGGAAAATCTATTGATGTTCTAGATTTTAGAAATGATTACACACACACACACACACACATATATATATACATATATATATATATATATATATATATATATATATA
>NC_068984.1:77016695-77021987 GCF_001194135.2 Octopus bimaculoides
TATATATCAATATATATATATTGATATTTAATGTAATAACATGACTTAGAAGTGTCGGTAAACTTAATGTATACAAATATGAGAATTAAAAGTGATATAAGATGAAATTCATATCAAATGAAAATTTCGAATGCAGATATTGGAAAGTAAAAATCACATAATCAAAGTGTGATGAGCAAATTGAAAGGATATATATTGTTAGTTACCTTTAATCTGATGGGAATGAAAGAAAGCATGAAACAAAATCCAATAAAAGCAATAAATATGCTGAAAATGATCAGAACTGTCTAATAAAATAAATTAAGGAAGCTTAAATAGCCTTAATGGTGCAATTATGTATGTATGTTAAGTCGAATAGTTAGGCATGTGAAAATTTATTAGACTAAATATATAAATTAATGACGGTACTAAACTGGGAGTCGAGTTTGATTTTGATAGTCATAATATAAAAGAGCATTAGAAATTTACAGAACCATACAAACTTCACAAGATGTATTAAAAAAAAGATATGTTGAATGTAAGTTAAAAGAAATAGTTTGTGAATAACTATTGCGGTATATATTGAAAGCTGGAAGTGATAAGTGTAACTAAATATTAAAAGAAATGTGGGAAATAACCTTTATGTTAAAATAAACCGAAAATTTGGCAATGTGTAGAATTAAAGCCGGTGGAGAGAATTATTGGTGGATACTGCTAGTTAAAAGTTGAAGAATTACGGTGCTTTATACCGACAATTATACGTTGAAAATAAATATTACGATTCAAAGAATTGGGGTAAATTAATTAGTGTCAGGATAGCTAAAACGAATATATATACTGGCTTCATTTATTTTTAGCGAAAGGCGGCGAGCTGGCAAAATCGTTAGCATGCCTTGTGAAAATGGGTAACAGTGTTTACGTTCTGAGTTTAAAATCCTTGAAGGTCGACCTTTCCTCTTTTCCTTTCGGTGTTGATGAATAAGTACCGGTTGCACACTAGGGACCGGTGTAATTGACAATAACCCTTCCACCAAATTTCAAAGCTTGTGTCTTTAACGGAAAAGATAATTTGTATTTAATGGTATAAAAGGCCTACTGCAAAGAGAACACATATGTCTTTGGATATTCAAAAAGATGCAATAGACATGTCTAAGATTTTTGTACCCAAAGTAGATTACAAAATTTAACTTCCATGTTCAAATCCAAAACTATGCAGACGTATGAAAAAATATGGCGAATGCTATTTTTGGTAAGAAATAAAGTGAGTATAAGAGACGAAAGGAAGATCATCGCAAAAAATTCGAGTATTTGTTTTGATTAATTTTTATAGTGGTATGCATATGGTCATCTGATACCGTATGAGAGGTGTTTAAAAAGAAAAGCATGTATAAATAATTGTGATTTAAAGAAAGTTTCTAGAAAATAATCGAAAATATATTTAGGAGAAGGAAAATACATTGCCATAGATTATAATGGTATAGAGCCCGTGAATAATATGTATACGAGAGATAGGTAAGGATATAAGATTGAGCATCAAGGAAATATAGATTAACAATAATCTTTCAAAAAAATCAAAGCTATACAATATATAAAAGCTTTGGTAAATGTAGAAAACAAGATAATACGAAAACTTAAGTGAAACCGCAGTGAAATTTGTAATAAGCTTCTTTAAATTTTTTTGTTTTATATATATTGCAGCCTCTTTAGAATTTTTCGACATGTTGTAATTACTGTGATTAAATGATACCTAAAATAGTACACGTTCAAAGGTGCATTGGAATTACTAAGTTCCATGAAATCTTAAGTATATCACCAATCCTTAGACTATAATATCAATTTAGTTTTGATTCTATGAAAATGTTTTCTCCATGAACACGCGTTTGGAGTAAATCATGATTTAAAGTATGGCGAAAGGCTTTGTCTAACAGAACTACCTTGAGTTAGTTATTATTCTTAGAAATATTTAGAAAATTGTTCTGAATATTAACAAAAATCGTGTAACCCAAACTTTTCTGTTAGGTTTCCAGGTAACAGAAACACTAAATTCCTGGACTCCTTTAATTTCTCTTGGGATATCAGAATGATAAACATGTAACAGTTAAGTTACAAATCTCTAACATTGTTCCTCTTTAATTATAAGAGACGATCTTTTGCTGTTTGTTATCCTGCTAACGTTTTTCTCATTTCAGATGAAATTAAAAAAAGTAACACTTTCGAGCTATTAGCAATGCATTTATATTAAAACACTTTAACGCAATCTCTAAAACACTTTAACTGTTGAAAATACTGAGGCGACTCAGATATCAGATTGAACTGATTCGTCTGTTATCCGAATATTTGGAGATTACTATAGTCTTTCTTTGTGAATAGCAACAACTATTAGAACTTATTTTGCTTCTTTTTCTTTTATCAGTTGAATAGATACCTTTATGCTTTTTACTAAATACTGGTTTGAAAGTGTAGCGACTGACGCTGTGACATATCAACCATCTTAATACTTAACAGTTTCTTAATATTTTCCCTTTTTACTCCTTGTGTGTGTGGCAGTTAAGCGGTGTTACGCTCTCTTGAACTTCGTATGGGAACTACATCTTGTCAGATTGTTTCACTATTGTTTTTCTTTTTATTTTACAGTGCAATTACTGATGATTTCACAGTAACGCTTTTCTCTCCTCTCTCTTCTTCGCGTCTTATAATATTTAGTTCGGTATCAAGTGATATTGAACATTCTAAGTTTACGTGACATGATGGAATAACTAACGTAGAGAAATAATTGAAAGCAATTAACTCTACTTCAAAAAATTTCGTAATTACTACACAAGTAGAAAGATATAGCACGAAAAAACACTCTAGAATGTAACTACTACTAAAGTGTGACTAAATGGTTTTGTGCGCAATAGTAAACTACTCAGAATCTTTCTTATAACATACAAAGATAACCAAGTGTGCAGCGCATACATGTGCATTTGAATGAATAAGATATACACATGCACTGAAACTCTAATCTTATACATACATTCATACATATATATATATATATATATATATATATATATATATATATATATATATATATATATATATATATATATATATATATATATATATCAATATGAAAATGGAGGGGAATATGAGGTACTCATCAACTTGCAGACACTGTATTCCGTTGATTAATCTGTTTATTTTATAACTAAAATGACAAAAAAGACAATATACAGATACTTATGACATACCATGTCATATCAACGATTTTAAGATTTCAAATTTAAAGGACATCTAGCGATTAGAGAAGGGACAAAAATCTTACACCTGTTTCGGCCTAGCGTTGGCATGCCCCATTGTATTTATATAGCTCCAGTACGCTGGAGTAATTAGTAGATGAAAATGATGTAATGGGGGTACATGCATGATTCACTAGGCCTCTTCAGAGATTTGAAAAATTCAATTCATGAATTTTTCAAAATTTAAATGCAAATATAAAATAAAAAATGAAGAGTAAAAAATAAAAATATAAAAATATTTTGGGTATGGTATAAAAGAAATATTTTAAAACAAAGATACAAATTACCGTTGCAAGTAGCGCATAAGCTTAACTACATTTGGAATTTCTCAGTCTGAGTTAGAATTATAGATTTACTTTCCATATCTTACATTGAAGCGATTCTGTTCTAAAGTAACTGGACAATAATAGAGACTCTTTTACAATTCACAATTGGGGTTGAATTTCCAGAAGGAATAAATAATAAACAGCTAACTGCAAGAACACCGATTTTCTAAGCTGATAACATTTTACATTCAATGATATTAATTTTGATAGGACATAGTTTTGAAAATCTCGAATAAAACAGTGTAAACAGATGGTGCAACAGTGAATAACCGCTTAGAAGCAATACGTAAAACATGTATCATGTAATATTTAGTGAATCTACTGGTACATTCGTTACATCAATGCGAGAGAAATGATTTGGCGACATGACGTTAAGAAATTCAATACATTTCATTCAGTATTTTCGTAGTTATACTAACACTAGACCGCAGCAATATTTTAAATGCCTGCAAACGTGTTAAAATACTTGTAAATAAATAATGCTAGAATCATTTCTCATTTCAACTATAATATAACTTGAAAACATATAGCCTTTGGTTAAATGGAAATATATCGGACTAGCTTTTGATATCTGGAGAAATGGAAGTGCTCACTTCGATGAATTCATTAGTAAGTAAAATAAACAAAATATAGAAATGAAAATAAAAACAAGAATATAAAAGGCATTATACCGATTTCATAACCAAAATGAATTTATCTAAGCAGATAAAAAAATTTAATTGCTGGTTTAATTCATTGATCCGTCATAACTGTCTGATAACTATCATGACTTTTTTTAATGATGCTCTTATCATTTTTATATGCAATGCTTTCTTCTCTTTTGGCAAAGCACTAAAATTTACTTGCCTCAGTGAGAAGAACAAAATTAGCGCCACCTATTTGGACAATGATATTCTTTATGTGTATTCGACATAGAAGTGATGATGAAAGTGATATATAATTATTTTTATTAAAAACAAACAAAACATAGATAGCCGGCTAGTGATATTGGTTTCATGAAAAGAAATTATCATTTATAATTTTCATTCATAGTTTTCATTCAACAGTATTTCAGTTGCATGGATGCATAGAAACAACTGAAGCATATATGCATACATATACATATTTGCACAGAAGTACATGCGGCGCGCACACACATATGCACGCGCGCGCGCGCGCACAAACACTTACACGTTCATACAAATGCAGACAGATCTGCACACATACATGTCTGTCATTTGCCAAATTGAAACGGATAAACCCGCCTAAGCAGAGTAATACAAACCCAATTCATCAGCGTTTATAGACATATATATATGTGCATATAAATTTACACACGCATACATATACATATACAATGACACACACACACACACACACACACATACTTATTTACTCACGCATACATATACTTACAAGCAATAGATGTATGTGTGTGTTGATGGTTGTTTTTATGTCAAGTTATGCATAAGAGTAGTACATTTTTATTTTACTTTTATACGAAAGGGTTGATGGTGGCTTCGAGGTTTCGATTTGTCTGCCTTCGTCAGATTAAACACACACACACACATATACATGTTTATGTAATGTACGTGTGTGTGTATTATATATACATTCATTCACAATCATCTATACATATGAACACATCGGTTTTTCGTCGTCGTCATCGTCGTCGTCGTCGTTCTCCTCCTGCTCCTGCTCCTCCTGCTCCTCCTGCTCCTCCTCCT
>NC_068984.1:77022058-77024795 GCF_001194135.2 Octopus bimaculoides
CCTCCTCCTCCTCCTCCTTCTTCTTCTTCTTCTTCTTCTTCTTCTTCTTCTTCTTCTTCTTCTTCTTCTTCTTCTTCTTCTTCTTCTTCTTCTTCACTTTCTCTATCCTCTATGCATCTCCCAACAAATTTTTGCATCAAATTATTATACATTTTTCATTAGATCTAAATTCCCATGTACGAAAAGTATTAAAACATGTCTTATTGCTCTTACTAAACCTCAATATGAACCTAAGTATATAGAATAGCTGGAATTACAAACACTTCTACAGCCTAACGAAGCCAGTAGTGACGAAGTTTCGAAGTCACTTTTCCTTACTCTCTCACATACATATACACACGTGCGCTCATAACTATAAATATAGCCGAGTATCATGATGTATCAAGCTGTCGCAAATGGTTTTACGTATCTTGATAGTCGTGAGAATCTATAGAAACAACATTACCCATACCATCCACGACCGAGTAATAAATCTTGGCTCTAGTGGCAGCTGGAAGGAGAAAGGTCCAAACTGATCCAGGTTTGAACTCAATGTGCGCAGAGCCAGAACAAATATCACTCTTTCTAATAGGAAGAACAATATACAAGGTTTCGCACACAAGAGTCGTGCGCCTGTTCTTAAATTTCCGCTCTCCAAATTACCAATGCTTTTTAAGCCTTGGGGCAGTTAAGAAATGGTACTCTCTTCTTGTTACCATATTCGTAAGAGGAATTGCTAAGCCATTTTTCTGTTGTTTAGCTGCCCCTCACCTTTGACTTAACAGACAAATAACGCCTTTCCAGCCATGATCACAGTATATATATATATATATAACCATGCTAGCATGGAAAGCGGACGTTAAACGATGATGATGATGATGATGATGATATATATATATATTCTCAAGCATATTGACTATAGAAATGTTTGCTTCCTCTCCTATATTTGATATGCGGACAGCTAGTAGCTATATCTAGCATGTCGAGCGACCATATACAGAACCATTTGCTGGTTCGTAGTGTTGTACGATAATAATATTACTAATGCCACATTGAATCATTAATTGGTATAGCTTTTACATAACAAGCCTCATGTGAATCCTTTTCGTTGTCTTGCATAATATTCATATCGTAATTTTTTTTTTTTACTTTTTAATGAAATCTAACAAGAGTAAATGAAACCCGAGAGTTGATTAATTGTTATTATTATTATTATTATCATTGTTGTTGGTGGTGGTGATGGTGCTGTTGTTGTTATTGTTGTTGTTCTCGTGGTTGTTTAGCCAAAGGTAAAATCTGTTCGAGAAGACATATGAAAGAATTTAAACTTTGATTATTTCAACATTATTTCCCGTATGCAGTTCTCTTCTTTTATGATGTAAAGCAGTGGGCTTATAACTTCAGGTAGATTTCTCAATGATCGCTCACAATTTTGATGGCCTTCAAAAATAACAGCAAAAAATACTGAAATTAGATGCGATATATTAACGGCTAAAAGAAGATCAGTTTTTCCCAAAACCAAAATTCTGTTGACAAGACATGTAGAATATGAAATTTTCATCTTAAATGGAGTTGCAGATAATTTCTCATGGACAATATTCGGAATAAAAGTTTAGTCCAACCTTTCTACACATAACATAACACTACTTTAAAACATAGTGGAAATTGTTTAGCGTTTTTGTATGATTTGTGTGTGAGTGTGTGCGTGTGTGTGAGTGAGTGCGTGTGTGCGTGTGCATGCGCGCGCGGTGATGTATCTGTAAATGTTCATAAATTGTGTCTAATTGAGTTCTTAGCAATTTTCTCACTGTGAATACTGTTCATGAACTTGCGCGTAAAATATAGTCATAGCACATGTACATACAAAAAAATTATAAGAAAGATAAATGTATACATATATACACATATGAACATAATATATATATATATGTTACACACACGTTCTCTCTCTCCCTCTCTCAATATATATATATATATATAGTACAAAAATATATATGCATGTATACACACATATATGTACATACTTACATCTACATGTGTATATAGATGCATATCAGGGTACAGGACGTTAGAACAATGAACTACAGACAACGGAACGAACATATAGGAAAACAGATAACGTACTCTAGAATAGTCTCTTCCTGAGTAGTGGATCAGCCCACTAAACAGAGGATTCCAAGGTGGCAAACACAAACCAAGACAGGAAAAATTGGACAGTGAAAACAACATTAAAAAGCCGTACGGCCAAACGCGAATCTGATGGAGAACGCTAGCAGTTCGTCTTGCCTTCACAGTGGCTGGAGTGAAAAGAGTTGACCACAGGTCACACGTGAGCAGAGAGGATGGTAGAGGGAGGAAGTGGAACAAGGAGGAAATGTTTGTATGTATGTATGTATAACCGTCATTAAATATGACCGAGGGAGTTAGAAACAACTACATTGCTAGAAATAAGAGCTAAACGCTCTAATGTTGCAGTCACAGCACATAATTGTATACGTACATACTGACACGAATCATAATCACCCGAAAACCAGGAGTCGAAATATTCCCAGACTGATCGGCCAGTTTCAGCATTCACCGTAGCCTCTTCAGTAGGATCGGCCCGACTCGGCTGTTCCCGGCCAATGATCACTCCCAGCATATATGTCTACGCCATACAAATCTATTGATGATTTAGCGAATGACTTTTAGAGAGATTACGGTCCCTATCAGTATGTATGTATACAATTATTTCTTTTCACTGCAGCATTAGAACATT
>NC_068984.1:77025592-77029294 GCF_001194135.2 Octopus bimaculoides
GCATGGCTTAGTGGTGAGGGTGTCAGCACCATGATCGTAAGATTGTGCTTTCGACTCCTGGACTGGACGACGCGTTGTGTTCTTGAGCAAAACACTTCATTTCACGTTGCTCCAGTCCACTTAACTGGTAAAAATGAGTAACGCTGCGATGGACTGGCGTCCTGTCCAGCTGGGGAATACATACGCCTTTGAAACCGGACCCATGAGCCTGGCTAGGCTTTAAAAGGGCGCATTTATTTTATATATTTAGGCATGTACATGTATATATGCACGAATATACGTATATATTTGTGTAGATATACATACATGTATACCATATACGTATGTAACATATGGTATAAACAGGGTAAGTTCGAACCTTATTGGGTTTTCATCAGTGGCATCTACATCATTTTGACAGTCTCCAGAAACACAAGCAGGCAAACTGTTTGTATACTCAACAAATGCAGCAGTTACTCTTTGAAGGTGTCCCTAATTTGCCTACCGAAAGTGTTTAACACTATAAACACTAGCGGCCTATATATATATATATATATATATATATATATATATGTAGCTATTTTATTTACTTACTGCCTACTAACTAGTATAATGTACAAATCATTGTATTTTTCATTTTCTGGAGTTGGAGGTAGAAGTATTTATTTATTGTTCAATGTAACAGGGTGAAAGTTTGAATCCAGCTAAAGTCTAGTATTTGTATTGTATTTTTGAATCGCAATTTTACACCTATCTCTATTAATAATTAAAATAAAGCATAGAATAAAGGTTCAAAATTAAGTTTTTTATTTCGTTATTTAATATTCATCATTTATAGACGCAAAATTCGATATCCTTGTATTCAACTCATCAGTATAGTTTATTTACAATTTATTATTAGTGGTTTAATGTTGTTTCGTTCTCCTAATTTATGTATAAACCATATCTGTACAGAAAATTAAAGCGAAATAGTGGAACGCTTCCCAACAGTTACATCCGTCAAGCTGGACTGGACATGCTCAGTAACATTTAAACATTTTTGAGGTGTAGAAGTTCAAGCCGGTAAGGTTTTGCTTAGCAAGGATGAAATCAAGTGTTTCGAAATAAAATTAGTCGCCAAGTAGCCAGGTGGCGTTTGCAATCAACAGTCAACCGTTGAGCATAGTCATAAAGGGCGTCAAACATCTTACTTTCAAGTCCTAATTCATTCTGTATTAGGACTTGAGAGTAAGATAAACAGCCCATGTACTCATTACTTTAAACAAAAACATTCCATTTCATCCCAAGTACCTTTCTAATTCTCTTGTATTCTATGTAAATTTTCTCTCCTATTTCTTCTTTCATTATTCTATTGTGTTGCAATAAACCTAGGTTGCCCTTGTCGGCTGCATGAGGCGTAAGTCACCCGGTTTGGATGGTCTGGCCTACGAGCCTTACGTAAATATGCCAGACTTGTTCCCCGATCTCTTCGAAGCGCTTTACTGAAACTAACAACGGAACGGGACTATTAGCAGCTTTGTGAGCCGGGATGTAGTGACGCTGATAAAGAAAGACGTAAACAAGAGGGATACATTAGATAACTTCAACCCAATAACTCTGTCCAACACAGAGTTTGAGATTTTGGCAAAAGTGTTTGCGAAGAGGTTGGCGCTTGTCGTCAAGAAATTGGTTGGGGAGGCGCAAGGCTGCGCTATCCCGACCAGGTTCATATATGAGCACCCCCACCTCATGCGATACATCATAGAAAGAGTAAGGCGTAAACCTAGCTTCGCTGGAGCTCTGATCAATTTAGGTCAATCGAAAGCGTCCGGTAGGGTCGACTATCGATACCAGGGAGTTATCCTCAAGACAGCTGGCTTCGGCCCCGTCTGCAAAGCACAGCCGCATCTGCTCGGTGGTCAAAGTTAAAGATCACCTCTCGGAACCATTTCAGATCTCCCGGCTGGTCCGTCAAGGGTGCTCTCGCTCCTCCCTTCTATACGTATTGACCCTTGAGCCTTTACTGTGGAAGCTGGAGCTGCTGCAGGTCATCCCGTTGGAACCGGGACGCGGAAGGGCTTTGTCAGTTCACGAGGACGAAATCACCCTGATGATGTCGAACACCTCAGAAATCGGGGTGGTCGACACATCATTGGAGGAATATGAAAAGTTGACTGGAGCAAAACTTAACCCGGAAAAGTCGGTGAGCTAGCAGCTCGGCACCTGGAGAGGCAAGTCCATGCCATACAACAGCGTCGTTGGACGGACGGGCTGTTAAAGTTGCTTGGGGTTTGGTTCGGACCAGGCCTCCAGGTGGATAAGAATTGGGACGAGGTGACGAACAGAGTAGCCAGTCTCACCCAGAAATGGGCTGCGATCAACTGAAAGGTCGGGTGGAGGTGGTGAATGCGTACATCACGTCCGTCATCTACTACTGTCCGACGGACGTGCCTTGTCCCCGTTCGTTCCTCGTTATGTTAGAGCGTCGCCTCTTCGAACAGACCAGTCTTTTCCGGAGGAATTTCGAGCCTGGGACGATGGATAACTTCCAGAAATCCTTCGTTTGGCAGTGCTACCGGGGAGAGGCACTTCCGATTCGAAATAAGCTCTACAGGCACGGAAATACTGTTGACGGACCTGCCCGAGATGCGCGCAGAGCGACTAAACCGTTCTGCACGTACTCACCTAATGTCCATGCATTACTGACTTATGGAGTTATAACGAACAGCTGTTGTCGCGTGTACAAGGGATCTGGCTTTTGGCCGAGTCCTTAGTGAAAATTGACCCGCCACCTTCCTTTGGCCCGGGAGGGCAGGCAATTTTCTTCTGTCTAGTAGCAGTAACAAAAGAGCTTGTATAGTGGACCATGTTGAAAAGACTGAAGACAGACACTTTACTCTTCGGCCAATCCTTCATCAACTTTTTCAAATTTCACTTAGAAACGAAGATGAGGATGATGAGACAAGTGATACCTCCACCCAATACATTTGATGAAGGTGAGTGAATGTAGCGAAAATGGCTCGTGTGAATGGACTTACCCTGATAATGCGCTTGTCGGCTGATGAATTTGAGGAGAAGAGGTGCACCCATTCCAAGTACCCTCGAAGCGTTGGGTGGTTCAGGATTGGTGCAGTACCTTAGCCAACCCTGGATAGTCATCCCCACCATTGAGGAAATCGCACTGTTATATTTCTCTTGTTTAATGTTTATTGTTATTGATTTCCTAATTGGTTACTCGTTGTTTTGTATAAAACCCCCGCTGTCTCCTGTATTGTCCCCTATATGTCGGCCCTAGTGACCAATAAATGAAATAATAATTACTATTATCAGTAGTAATAGAAATAGTAGTAGTGGTAGTAGTAGTAGTAGTAGTATTAGTAGTAGTAGTAGTAGTAGTAGTAGTAGTAGTAGGGGAATTGTTATAATCAACTACTTAACGCTCTGATGCATACATTTATTCATGTATGCATTTATAATTGGTTTAAAATTCTGACTTCGATTATTTAATTAATGTTTTGGTGAATAATTAGTGACTTAAGAACATTCTCCATGATTTAATTGCATAACGATTTATTCATTAACTGAAAAATCTACAGAATTCTACTGTGTAATGTAAAGATTGTTCACCACATATTCTAGAGCTTTACGTCCACTTACCTGCACACTCAGATATATCTGTATGTATACCTATACGCATTACGTTTTCGTGTTTATGTACATGCATGCAAGTGTCCATATATATAT
>NC_068984.1:77029872-77031876 GCF_001194135.2 Octopus bimaculoides
ATAGATAGATAGATAGATAGATAGATAGATAGAATAAGCAAAATTAAAATGTGAGTGGATGGCCAGCAGTTTTGTGGATATCACTTAAATGTGAATTTAATATTAGTATTTGGTATAATACACAGGAGTGAAGCACTCAATACTTGAGTATAAATAATTTTTACTCTATTCTTTTCGTAATTATTCTTAAAAGTGATGCAATTGATGAATACTTTATACTTAAATCGTTTACGGATACGCTTTACATGTCATTTGAGTATATTTCATTAAACAATTTTTATACTATCTTGTAAATATTTAATTAAACGGAGTAAAATGTTACGTATCTTGCTAATAAATAAATGACTTCCTTGGAACATTTTCACACCTAATTAATTTGCTAACTTTAATATTCCGTAAAATAAGTGCGGCTAGCTGGCAGAATCGTTAGCACTCCGGGTCGAATGCTTAACGGCAATACGTCCATCTTACGTTCGGAGTTCAAATTCCACCGAGGTCGACTTTGTCTTTCGTCTTTCCGGGGTCGATCAAATAAGTACCAGTTGAGCACTGGCGTCGAAGTAAACGACTGGCCCCCTTCTCCAACCATGCTGGCCTTGTGCGAAAATTTAATATCAATATTCAGTAAACTTACTGCGCCGAGCTGGCAAAGATCATTACCGCGCTGGAAAAAAAATCATAGCGACATTTTCTTCCGACATTACATTCTGAGTTCAAATGCTGCCGACGTCAACTTTCCCCTTCATCATTACTGGGTCAATAAAGTTAACACCAGTTGAACACTGGAGTCGATGTAATCGACTTACCCTCTCTCCTTAAATTGCTGGCCTTGCGCCAAAATCTGAAACCAATAACTAGACGATGGCGGATCAGTAGAATCTTTAGAATATCAGAAACTGTTTCACGCTCTTTGTTCTTGTCTCTTTACGTCCTCCTGTATTCAAATTCCACTGAGGTCAACGCTGCTCTTCTTTTACATAAAATAAAGGATCTTTCAAGTTCTGATTTCAGTGGTATACTCTCACTCGACCCTACCAAATTCCTAGCTTTCTGCTTGAAATAGAAACAGCCAGGTCAATTGCTAACTGATGGCAATTATGTTAATTACAAACTTACTAGCGTGTTAACCCCGTGCTGAGAAACCTTGGAAGTATACGGGGACTGTGGCCTACATATAAAAATCATAATTCGATTTTTAATCTAATTTCTTGGTTCTCATAACAAAAGAAAACTGTTAATTACCTTATATAAATATGAGACCTCATAGTTTTTATAGTCGCAGGAGTGGCTATGTCGTAAGTAGCTTACTTACCAGCCACATGGTTCCGGGTTTAGTCCCACTGCGTGGCACCTTGGCAAGTGTCTTCTACTATAGCCTCGGGCCGACTAATGCCTTGTGAGTGGATTTGGTAGACGGAAATTGAAAGAAGCCCGTCGTATACACACACACACACACGCACACACACATATATATATACACATACATATATATATGCGTGTGTGTGCGTGTGTGTCTGTATTTGTCACCCCACCATCGCTTGACAACCGTTGTTGGTCTGTTTACGTCACCGTAACTTAGCGGTTTGGCAAAAGACACTAATAGAATAAGTACTAGGCTTATAATGCATAAGTCCCGGGTTCGATTTGTTCGATTAAGGGCGGTGCTCCAGCATGGCCTCAGTCAAATGACTGAAACAAAATTAAAAAAAAGAATAAAAAGAATACATTCTCACGGTGGTGCACCAGCATGACCGCAGCCACTTGGCTAAAACACATAAATAAATAAATAAATATACAGGGTGCGGACGGTACTTGAGGACAAATGCATTTTTAGTCATTATTTTATTTTACTAATTTCAGAACATAACAATGACAGGCTCTATGCTTACTAATGAAATGAAAAGACATACTGTGATTGTGGCTTTGAAGGCTAAGCATGGTGATTTAGAAATTTTTCGATTTCTGAAAGTTGCAAGATCTTTTGTCCACCAGATTCGGTGTGAG
>NC_068984.1:77031907-77037659 GCF_001194135.2 Octopus bimaculoides
AAAAAAAAAGCATTCCGAATACCCACTGATTCAATTAGAGAACTGAATTTATTCAGGAATATAAGCAAAACATTGGAGACAATCCAGGAAAATCAATGAGGTCAATTGCAAAAACATGTTGTGTGTCAAAGTAAACAATCAGAAATGTTGTGCATGAAATCTTACGTCATGAGGAGAGGTTAATTCATGTCAGAAAAACAAAAAAAAAAAAAAAACGTATAATCTGATGCAAAAGGTTTTTGAACAAACTTAAAAATCCATCAGAAGATGGTGTGATTTGGTTTTTCTCAGATAAGAAAAAAATTGGCCAGGACCAGAAAACTAACAGGAGAAATGACAGATGGCTATGTGCAGACCCTTCTGAGGTTCGAAGTGTAATGCACATAAAATTTCCTGCAAGTGTCATGGTTTAGGGTTTTATTAGCAATGAAGGGCATGTGATGTCTCCTTACCTTTTTTCCACAAGGCCTTAGGGTGAATGCTGCTGCGTATATTGAGGTTCTAGATGAATTTGTTAAGCCCTAGATCAACAGTGTATGAAATGGAATGCACTATCACACAAGGCTCAAATGACACAAGAATGGATGGCCGAGAATTTGCATGATCACATCACCCCCAAAATTTGGCCTCCCAATTCTCCAGATCTAATTCCATTAGACTACTATGTAAGGAGCATCGTTGAGAAAAATGTCAATGAACACGCCCATAGCATCAAAGATATTTGAAATTCACCATAGTTCGAGCCATGTGCGATATGAACAAGAACGACTGAATCCGAGCTTGTAAACAATTTCAACCCGCGTAGAGGTAGTTAGTGATGTTTATGGTGTTTTTTATGGAATGAAATTATTAAATGGATAATTTAGTTTTATCTTTATATTACGTTTATAAAAATACAGTTTTTTTCCTATTATTATATAAGCGTTTATTTCAAATCATAAATATGTCCTCAAATACCGTTCGCACCCTGTATATATATATATATGAACATATATATATCACGTAACCGACCAGACTATCAGATGTTGTTACACATTGCTAGTCGGAATGCATTTTGCATTGTTTAACTTTCGAATGATGCACCCCCACTGGTTAGGCGAGCAGGCTAGCATTCACCACCACCTGCCAGATCAAAGGTGGGGATGGAGCAGCGTGTAATGTGGTATTTTGCTCAAGAACACTACGCGTCATCTAATCTGGAAATGGAACCCACGAGTTAACGATCGTGTGTGCAACACTGTAACCACAAAGCCGCTCGCCTTCACATAGACACACACGCACGCGCACTTACACTCCACATACATACGCACATATATATATATATATAAGTCCCTCTCCCCCTCTGTCACTATGATTCTTTCTTTCTCGATGTGTAGCGTTCACTTATTCATTTCCAGCCACCGAGCCAAGTATGTGCATTCATCCTGCACCAATTATATTAACTCTCTCTGTATTCCTCTTTCTCCGTCTGTCTCCATTTTCTCAGTATACGGTATAATGCGGGTCTGGAAAAATCTACCAACCGGCCAGCCAGCCAGCCAGCCAATAAGCCACCAAATCAACCAAACCAACCAAACGAAGCAAGCAAGCAACGAGACAAACTATTCATTATCGGTTATCATTATATAGGGGCTTTGAGTAATAGTAAATGTTTTAAAATTTACAAATGCTTAAAAACATTTGCTGTGTGTGACAGAGTAACTTCCGTCAATGAGTCTGTAGAAGCTGAAAAGAAACTGCATGGCAATTTAGCTGAAGAAACTAGACAATATCTATAACAATGAAGAATTATGGTATTCCACTTAGTTTACCAGTATTTGCAAATAAGAGCTGCCATTGTGTGGACATGAAAGAAAACATAGCTTTTACAGAGTTAATTCTTGTGAGCTATTTGATTGTTTGACTGAAACATAAAGTGACATTACATCAAGAATCTCTACCAAAGAAGGATCAAAGAACTTTTAAGAGTTCAAAGTATTATACAAAATAACCTTATATCTGCCTTTAATGGTGTAATAGCTGTTATGTCACCAATTAAAGCTGAAAGTGTGGACGAAAATACGAAATGTACAATGCATGTCCAACTCCTTCTCATTGTCAAGTATGTAGAAGAATGCAAAGTGAATTAAAGATGTTTAGGATGTTATGACGCAAGTAGTGGTAAAAGAGACTCGTACTTGCCCGATTAAATAGCAAATGACTTGAAATTCCTTTGGAGATTTTTAAGTTAAAACGGTTAGGTGAATGAACGCTGTAGCAGTTGTAAAGGTAGGCGAATGAACTGGGTTGCCAACAAAGGTGAAAAAGAAAAGGTTTAAATGCAATGGTTTCATTTATCTTTGTGTACAAAGCGTGAAAGTGTCTCTAAAATACAACAATGAAATGTGAAATGCGGATAAATTGAAATTTAATTGACTTGCATGCATATATACATACATATATACATACATACATATTATATAGAAATGCATGGATATTGTATACATATATATACACACACATACATCCATACATATATACATACACATATTTACATGTATTTTTAGAAAAAATATTGACATATATAAAAATATATAAATATATACTCATATGCAAAAACATGTGCTCTATTAAAGAGTATTGAATGATCGATTGTTATATAAAATCATTTGATATCTATCTATCTACTTATCTATCTATCTATCTATCTATCTATCTATCTATCTATCTATCTATCTATCTATCTATCTATCTATCTGCTGTGTCGACGCCCCCACCCCAGACGATGAAGTAGGCTAGCCCAATACGTAGATACAGAGGGAAAAATCTAGACGTAAGGTAGTTGAGTAGAGGTCATCCGAACGTGCGATATAACACTATCTATTAATACACACACCCAAATACATACACACGCACCCACACATATATATGCATACATAAGCATGTATGTATTAATATATGCATGTATTAATATATGTATGTATTAATATATGCATGTATGTATTAATATATGTATACATAATAAGTATACATATGTAGAAGAAATTATATACGTTTAGAGAGAGAAAGAGGGATAGATAAACAGCTGTAGAAATATATTGTGATGAATTTCATGTTTCAAAACGTAGCTTACTTTTTACTCAACCAGATATATATCTGCCCAGTGTCACCACCTGTCAGGATTCCCAGTCATTGATGTTTCTAGCTCTCCAGCAGTTACCAATGGGAAATATCTAAGACAGATAACTCTGGCCAGACCGTATCAAAGCCATAGCTTTAACTAAAGTACAGTCAACAGGTGTTAAGAATCCATGCAAATCAAAAGTTATAGTTAAAAAGTAAAGGTGGAAACAGCACGAAAGTATATATATATATATATATATATATATATATATATATATACTCATACTAGTTGAGATTTAGGAAAATTGAGACAATGCAATACTCTATTTCTCGTGTAGCCTATGTCATGTTTTGTACGACTCCGTTACCAAATGGAGATGAGCATCGCAATTCATACAATATATCCTAGATATCCAAGGTGGTAGAAAAATGATTAAAAAATATTTACCTATTATTTCTAGCGTATTTACCGTATCTGTGTGCGTGTGTGTATGTATGCGTGTGTGCGTGTGCGTGCATCATCTCTCCCCGTCCCGCCATACACATACAAACACACACACACACACACACACACACACACACACTTTTTCTGCAACTGTTACTTTCAAGTTTATGAAACAAGGCCAACAATTTCGCGGATGGGAAATTACATCGACCCAGTGCTCAACTTGTACTTATTTTATCGACCTTGAAAGGATGAAAGACAAAGTCGACCTCGGTGGAATTTGAGCTCTGGATGCAAAGACGGACGAAATGCAGCATTCTTCCCTACATGGAAACGATTTTGCTATCTCGCTGCCTTCACTTTTTCTTTAATTATTAATTGCAAACCTACAAGTTGGGTCTCAGTTTCCTCAATTCTAATGGTCTGGGAGTAATGCATATACAGGTCACGGGCACAGCCCTTCCTCTTAAGAGTAACTTATAAACCGGAAATACCATAAAACCATTCTAAGAGAGTTTTGAACGGACAATCCTAGAACAGCTAGTTTATTTAACTCCAAGTATCAGGCACTAAGTTATATTGATTTTAGCTGATGAAACGTTGGAATGAGTAACTCATACAGTTCTTTATTTTAAGTTGAAAGAAAAATATAATTCCAACTTCGTATGAAAACACAAAACACACAACCACTCAAGGCTATCACAATTGTGTGGTAAATGAGCAAATGTATAGAATGGTAATTAATTTTAATAAGTTTAATTAATTTTATGATATTTAAAGAACTTTTACAACATAGAAAAAATACATATGAGATAAATAAGCAAACAACAACAACAACAAAAAAAGAAGTATGGAAATTACCATATGGAAATAGTAATTCTATCAACAACAATGACTATAACAAAACAACCAACAAATCTATTAAGTAGAAAAAAAAACATAGAGATGAGAAAGAACAGAATTCCAAAGTAGAATTATGTTCTTCATTCAGTTACGTTCTATTTGTACCTGCATGCATACATGAACAAATGCAAGTGTACATAAATGTATAATTATATAATTATATTTATGTATATAGATATGTATATAGATATTTATATTCATACATGTATGTATATATGTATGTATGTATGTATGTATGTATGTATGTATGTATGTATGTATGAATGTATGTATGTATACATATACATATTGTATAAATAATATTGTGTATTGCGAACAAAGCAGTCAGCGGATATTACGTAAAGAACTCGAGGCAATTAAGCAGAGAAATTGAAATAATCGTTGCAAAATGAAAATTGCAACAGGTGTATACTCATGTCATTTCTTTCAAACATTTTCCAGAAGATTGTTTGGAAAACATTGCAATAATTTTACTAACATTACACACACACACACACACAAACACACTTTCTTTCTGTGTCGCACACACACACACACACACACACACACACACTCACACACACACACGCATGCACACACATAAGACAGCGAACTGGCAGAATCATTAGCGCGCCATACAAAATGATTAGTCCCATTTCTACTGGCTTTAAGTTCTGATTTCAAATTCCGCCGAGTTCAACTTTGTCTTCCAGCATCCGGTATTCAAGAAAATAAGTACCAGTGGAGTACTGGAATCGATGTCAGTGATTTGCTCCCTTCCACAAAATTTCAGGTCCCTCTGCCGATAGCATAAAAAATTAGATTCACATATAATGTATGGTATGGTATGGTATAGTATGGTATGGTATGGTATGGTATGGTATGTATGTATGTCTGTATGTATGTATGTCTGCATGAATGTATATATGTATGTATGCATGTATGCATGTATAATTCTTTTACTCATTTCAGTCGGTGAATGGAGGCCATGATGGGGCATTGCCTTGAATATTTTAGTTGAACATATGGAACTCATTATATCGTATCTATTTTGGTACTTATCTAACAAACACTCACAAATATTAACGAGATATTTTAATATTCTAGTGTATCTAAGGCGGTGAGCTGGCAGAAACTTTAGCACGACAGGCGAAATGCTTAACGGCATTTCGTCTGTCTTTACGTTCTAAGTTCAAATTCCACCGAGGTCGACTTTGCCTTTCATCCTTTCGAGGTCGATAAATTATGTCCGAGTTGTGTTACTGGGTCGATCTAAGCGACTGGGGTCCTCCCCCAAAATTTCGGGCCTTGTGCCTAGAAAAG
>NC_068984.1:77038785-77042712 GCF_001194135.2 Octopus bimaculoides
CTCTCGGTTTCCGTCCACCAAATCCACTCACAAGGTATTAGTCGGCCTGAGGTTATAGTAGAAGACATATTTATATATATATATATATATATAGCGGAATTAAAATGATACTTATGAATATCAGCAATTTCGCTCGTGGAAAGTCATTTTAAAACAGGAACAAAATATTCAAATGCAATAATCTCAGTCAGTCAAAAGCTTTAGACAATGTTGGTTGATGTAAATGTAGGCTTCAAAGCTCACTCCTTGAAGGGCAGCTTTGCCTTTCATGATATATGTACCAGAGCAAAGTATAGAATTAATTTGTAAGTTTCTTCCATTACCCAAAAATAACATAACAGTATAGTAAATATTAACCTTAATCAATTAATTTCCATATATTTATGACTGTAGATTCTGCTTTGGAATAATGACTACTATTTATACCTCATTAAAAATTACATCGATGGTTTAATAATCATTCAGATTTGAGCAAACGTTTTTAAAATTTTAGTTTCGAAAAACGAAAATACATTACAAATTACAAATTACAAATTTGAAATTAATAATTTGAATTTATTTAATCATTATAATTGCGTTTAAACAAAAATTCGGTACAGCAACTGACAGAATGCTTTACGTATTTAGTGTTCTTATATCTCGTCTTTTGATTTCAATCCCAACCAAAGCCAAGTTTATGTTTTATCCTTCTGGGTCAACAAAATATGTAGCAGCTAAATATTAAGGGTCCACGTTATAAATTTGTTATAAATCGTGTATATTTAATTAGAAAAAAATTCAGAAATTGTTTCCGTACCTAACCAAAATATATCTCGTATAACATTGAGACAACTTTGAACGGCAGATATCCTTCTTTGGCTAGCAAGTTTGGTTTGCATCTATGTTGTATCAAGTTCAATCCAATGACAAGATCAGCTCATTTGAAATTTGTTTTCTACCATAGCTATGGGCCTTCTATGGCGAAAGCTTTTGAGGTGATATACGAAGCAGCTCATATATATATATACACATACACACACGTATGTGTATTATGTGCGCGCGCGCATGTATGTGTGAGTGTGTGTTTTTTCAAGATTGTTAAGAGAATATGATATTAAATAGTATATTTACATATAAAGTATGCACTCGCGATCTTTTTCTCTCTGACTATAATTTTGTTCAATGTTCTGTGTAAATAATAATCGATTTGAAATTTCTATGTGACGAGGTAATCAAGAGGATAAGAAGAATGTTTCAGAAGAACAATCGATTTATAACTGTTGCCGTTGTTGTTTAGGCTTAGTAGAGACCCTACTTGAGTAGGTGTATGTTCAAAAATTATCCAATCGCAACGGTAAATCGATTTTTTATAAGACGTTATGGATTGAAGGATATGCAAATGACAGCTATTTCACACACGGTAAGTTGTAACCTATACGAGTCTCCTTTGTTTCCAGAATTTATTACCATTTGCTGATTCGCAGAGCTAACAGGAAGTCTTCTACATGATTTCATAATGTGCTAAAAATAAAAAGAATCAGCCAAATTTCTCTTCTACATGAATATCCTGCTCTGTTCGGGATCTTGGGTGTACCAAAAAATTATTAGTGAGTACTCCAAGAGCATAAGGTTAGGAAGAATGCTCATGTAGCTTTCCGACACTTTACGTTTACCAAACTTCACTCCCAAGTTGCTGGCTAACCAAAGGTTACACCGATCTGTATAATTGAATCTAGAACTATGTGTTTGTGATGTAAACTTAGAAATCAAACAAATTTGCTCTCTAGTATCATACTACCTACGGTAGAGATCTGTTCTGTCCATAGGTTTCGTTGAACCACCGACTTGAATAAATTGAAAACCAGCAATATTTGTTTCAGTCATATCTAATGTAGGAAGGTGTGGACTGCCATTCGTCTTTATTGTAATTTACAGAACAGAAATCTTTTCAGCTGAACCAGACTGTTTCCTAAAATCACTATATGTGTTATGTCTAAATCAATCTTTATAATATTTTACATGTAATTTACATAAGTGGCTCTGGAGTCGAGGTGAAATAATCAGTTAACAGATTTTAATTTCCAGGCTGGAATCGACCGACAAGAAATGTATGCGTTGTTGATTATAATATGGTCTGTGATTTCTTCTGTTATTACATATTGAATGTTTATTTTATTATACATATGATTTAATTTAATTTAATCAAATTTCTATAGAGTTCTCTCTGATGTCTTGCTTTTCTATTAAAACCGTGTTTACACACGAACTGTATAATAACATTTGAAGTAGAATCGAGATTTTGGCTCTATTTCTCGTCATTGTTTACAATGAGGAATCAATTTTCATTTGGTGTTGTTTTATGAGGTATAATTATGCACCGATAAAGACCTCTTTGTTGCTTAGTTTACTGTTCACACCAGGCCTCTTCTTGTAATCGTTTGTTTGTTTTTTTCTAAACAACCAGAAGACATATGCCTTTGGGTAGAGGGTTGTGTAGGCTATTATCAACATCTTGACGACATCGTTGACTGATTCGCTTTTATAATTCCATTCTGCTGCCAATTTCTAATATTTGAATATTGATTTCCTACATTGGCAAAAATGTATACACATCTACACAAAAAATACAGGCTATATAGACGAATCGAATACATTACTGGTACTAATACTAACATCCTGCGATTGACGAGATGCAAGGCCTTAAACCCCAGAGAAATTTGAACCGAAAGTAAAGTGTAAGATCTAATTCCTCAGAAGTAATTTCACAGTTAACCCGTTGTATTTATCAAACAACCGGCCTTCTTATGAAAACTGAGTAATATGTGAATTGAGCCCCATTGGCAAAAATGTACTTTCCTGATAATTTGATTTCTTAAGCAATACCATTCCCCGATAAGTACCGATTTGCATTCGTAGAGTCGATAGAATAATGGATGAACCGCGTATTATTTAATCATGTCTCTTTTGATTCCAAGTTCAAATCCCACCGAGATCAATGTTAGCGTTTAATTTTTTTCCAAGACCGATAGAGTAAATACCAAGAGTTCTGTTGTCAGTTTAATCAAATATATTATACTCCACCAAAATGTTGACCATATACCGATATAAAAAAACTATGATTATAGTGTAAAATGTTTTGATTTTATTTAACTGATGCTGGCTTTTTAATAACATGAATGTCAGAAAATTTAATTTTTAAGTAATTTATCTGTAAACAAATGCACTTATTTCTCTAAGTTATTTATTTTATACAGTTCTATATTTATGATTATGAGGAATTACGTACATTACGTACATTATTTACAATTGACGGATATTTGTCCTTATCTTGTTTGTTGTTGACACAACGTTTCAACTGATATACCCTCCAGCCTTCATCAGGTGTCTTCGGGAAATTTCGAACCTGGGTTCTCATTCCTAAGGTATTTTTTTTCGATGTTATTATTTTTGTTATTCAGGTCACTGCCTGGAATCGAACTCGGAATCTTGGGGTTAAGAGCACGGGCAACTAACTCCAAGATTCCGAATTCGATTCCAGGTAGTGACCTAATTAATAATAATAATAATAATAATAACAATAATAATAATAATAATAATAATAATAATAATAATAATAATAATAATAATAATAATAATATAAACATCGAAAAAATACCTTAGGAATGAGAATCCAGGTTCGAAATTTCCCCAAGACACCTGAAGAAGGCTGGAGGGTATATCAGCCGAAACGTTGTGTTAACAACAAAGATGAGGACAAATATCCGTTAAGTATCTGTATGCTCCTCGTATCTCTATACGCACACACTCACACATATACCATACTTATACACACACACAGACACACATATGTACACACACAAGCACACACACATGCACACACACATGCACACGCACACACACACTCACGCACGCACATTCTCTCTCTCCCTTACAATAATATTATATATA
>NC_068984.1:77043041-77046734 GCF_001194135.2 Octopus bimaculoides
ACACACACACACACACACACACACACACACACACACACACATATATATAGATATAGATATTGACATATTATTAAAATCAGTGCTTAAACACACACCCAGTATTGTGAGAGATGACCTGGACCTCCTAAACCATCTCCCTAAACATGCCAATAAAGACATTTACATCGTCTCCTTTGATGTGATAAACCTTTATACTACGATTCAATACGGGCTGGAAGCCATTAAATTCTGACTTGAAAATATCCCAATGAGGTCCCGGAAAATATAAAAACAGAATTTGTCATCGCAGGCCTTAAATTTAGCTTCCCAAACAACTTTTAAATTTTAATAATACCTACAAACAGCATTCAGGAACTGCGATGGGTTCTAAAGTTGCCCCATCTTATGCCAACCTGGTGATGGCCTACTTGGAAATACAAATAGATGAACAATCTAAAATTAAATATGGCCTGTCTTTCCGCAAATATCTGTTGGAGTATTGGAAACGCTTCTTGGGTGACGGCTTCATTCTATTGTCTCACACATTCGACCAACTCAATGAATTCAAAAATCTAATCAACAGCGTCCACAACCATATCCAATTTACAATGGAATACAATGAAGACCAATTCCCATTTCTAGACATCCTACAAACCGTCTGATTCCAAACAATACCTCCTGTTTACGTTCACTCACCCAAAGCACATCAATACAAATATACCCTTCAATCTAGCGAGAAAAATCTGTACAATTGTCTCAAATTATGAAACGCGAAATAAAAGCCTCCAAGGACTAAAGGAAATTTTCCTTGAAAGACAGTACCCAGCATCATTAGTTGACAATGGAATAGGACAAGCTAAGACAATCGATATCCAAGCCTTGCGAAAACCGAAGCACATTCTAGGTACATTAAATAGTTCCCCATATCTCGCAACACACAATCCAAGAAATACAGAAGCTTACACAATAATATACAAGAACATCCCACTACTGAGTCATGATCCACGTTTTAAAAAGCACTCGAAGCCCATAAAATAATAAAAAGTAAGAGATAACCCAAATCCCTAAAAATGTTACTCACCAATGCAAAATTACCCAACAGAAGCTCAACATCCGCCGTCAAAATATGTGGTAGCTCTAATTGCAGTATATTCATCCACCTCATTGATGGAATGATATATAATTTGCAATCAGGGTACCAAAAATTTACCTTATGTCGTTAGGTGTGAAGGGTGCCACAAAAACTACATAAGGCAAACTAGTCCACCCTCAGAGATAGGATGACAGTCCACTGCTAACAATTGAGGGATCCCACCACAAGACAGATACCACTTAGTGGCTATCTAGATCTCTGTGCACATAATAAGCGCCCCAAATTCCTAGTTTTCACATTGTACCGTTGTCCAGACAGCACCACTGTCCAAACACAGATAAGTAAGGAAAATATCTTTATTCAAAAATACAGACCACAACTCAGTTTATTCTAACATCTCAAGAAATATACTTGGACTGCCGACACATAAACACAATACCTCTACCTCTGCCCCTCAAGAACACACATCCGCAACAGTCACACACAGAAACACATACAGATACACACCACCCTGAGCAACACAACATACAGATACACACACAAATACAATGCACCCACACACACATACATACACACACACAACTACAATATTTCCATTCTCGAACAAAAATACACACACATTCCAAGAAAGAACACACAAATATACACAAGCAATACGATTCTAGCAATCACAGCAAACACTCACAGACACACACATACATAGACACACATACATAAACACGTACATGCACACAATTATACACACTGCCCTGACAATTCCAAGACACACTCATAGAAACACACACTCACATACACACATACCACACAGAAAAATACAAACAAAACGCGCACACAACATTAAAAAAAATACGCACAACCACAGCAAGCACAGATACACATATACAGATACGCACACAAACACACACAAATACTACACAACCCACGCACACACATACGAATACCTACACACATACGCACACACACACAAAGACAATATGCCCATTCCCCTCTAAAAATGCGCATACGCTCAAAGAAAAAACACCCACATATACATACGCAATACAATTCCAGCAATCACAACAAACACTCACAGACACACACACATACACACACATAGAAGCACGTACACACACACCATAACACACACCACTCTGACAAATACAAGACACAAACACAACCACACGCATGTACACGTACAGACACTCACTCCGCCACAACAAATATAGCACACACACCCCAAAATACGTAAACCACTTTCACATACACACACACGCAAAACACAAACACATACCCAGGACAAACACGCACAGTACGTACACACGCACACACACACGCATACATACACACCACCCCGATAAGCGTAACAAACACGGACACACACATATTCCTTGAGAAATACAACACACTCACACGCATACACACTCACACACATACATACATATGCACCTAAACACACCCATACGTACGCACACTCACACACACACATGCACACACCAGCCGGACAATTATAACATTACAAATATACACAGTCACATACACATGCTCACGTACACATATACAACCCTGACCAACACAACACACACAAACATACATACGCACACACACAGACGTACACATACACACACACGCGAACAAACACATATATACACATATATTCACACGTGCACACACATAACACCCTGACAAAACCAAATCACACATATACGCACACCACCCTGCTAAATATTAAAAAAACACACATACACAGACCCATACACACACACACTACACTCAACTCTACAACCAGTCAAAAATCACTACACACATGCACAAGCATATATATACACACACACATAGAACCGTGCATACACACACACATGCACACACACACACACACACACACACACACACACACACACACACTCACACCATCTTGAACTCTAAGACTAGTCGAAAAACCACCGAACCATGACAGACTAGCCCAGAAACAAAAAAATCCTTTTGATTCCACAAACTATTCGAAATCAGATCATGTAACTGATCCAAACCAACCTCCTACACTATTTCTAAAACTAGCAACCGTCGTTGCGAAACACATATACAAGACTGGAGATGAAGAAAAAAGGTTGGTCACTGGTCATTCCTCTGAAATCCTTGTAAATAATTATGATTTCTGCTGAACTTTTGACAAAGCAATACACGCTTTCTCCTATTAAATAGTGTCTACAAATTGTTTTTGTGTATATAACTATAAACAATTAGGATTTCTGATTAATTTATAAACAATTCTGAACTTATTTTACATCCAATTTTGAACACTTTTATATAAACTATTTAGACACTAAGCCTGTCTTATATTCTTATCGTTGTCAAAGATTCTGTTTCTTAATATTGTCTTATCATGGTCGAAGACTCTATCACTGTATTTTAATACATCGATGTTAACTAATTTTTAACACCACAAAGACCACACAAAGCTTTGCACTTTACTTAAAAATTTCTTTTTTTAAAACAAAATGTGAAACAGGTCAAGTCAATAAACATCTTTAATAGACCTCTGCATTTTAAAATCCACCTCTCTCTCTCTCTCTTTCTCTCTCTCTCTCTCGCTCTCTCTCTCTCTCTCTCTCTCTCTCTCTCTCTCTCTATATATATATATATAT
>NC_068984.1:77046744-77051787 GCF_001194135.2 Octopus bimaculoides
TGTGTGTGTGTGTGTGTGTGTGTGTGTGTGTTTATATATATATATATATATATATACACACACAACATACGAATACTTACATATACGCATGTATCCACACGTATATATGTACGTATGTACACGACCGATTTAATTGCCTGTCCAAACTCCACGTTCTATATGGTCAAAATACTGCCGCAGTGAATATAATGCCGAAGTAAATATATAGATTTATATAAATAAGGATAAGATCGTCATTTAAAATACCGATCATATCAAGTGGCCAGCATAGGAATAAAAACCTTATACGTAATAATTATTATTGAAATTATTAAAATTATAATTAAGGGTTTCTAAAAGGTAACACCATGCAAGAGATAGCAGTCAAAATGTGACTCTAAAACCACATCCTGTATTCATACGGCACCAGAAGAAAAGACAAAAAGACAAATAAACTAGTAAAAATTTATTCGATAATCCCAGATCCACATTTCTGGCTTTGCACAATACATATTTGTAATTATGTACTGTCTGTGTATATTCCACTGATGAGGCAGAGTATATTTTTATGCAAAGCCAGAAATCCAGATCTAGGATTATCGAATAATTTTTTTGCTAGTTTATTTGTTTTTTTGTCTTTCTCCTGGTGTTGTATGAATACATGATGTGGTTTTAGAGTAAAGTTTTGACTGCTATCTCTAGCATGGTGGTATCTTTTAGATACCCTTAATTATAATTATTACCTATAAGGTTTTTATTCCCATGCTGGCCAATTGATATGATCGGTATTTTAAATGACAATCCTATCCTTATTTATATAAATTTATATATTTACTTCGGCATTATATTCACTGCGGCGGTATTTTGACCATATAGCACGTGGAGTTTGGACGGGCAATTAAATCGGTCGTGTACATACGTACATATATGTGTGTATATGTAGGTATTCATTTGTTGTATGTATATATATATATATATATATATATATATATACTCCCGGCGCTGTGGTTTTAAAGTCAAGTTTTGAATGCTATCTCTAGCATGGTGGTATCTTTTGGATACCCTTAATTATAATTTATATATATATATATATTACATATACTGAATTTATTTTAGCTTGACAAGGTTTTCGTAATATCAGTAACAATATATCGGAGGTGACTGATTTCGTCTAGCATGTGACAAAATGATACACGTCACTGACAAGCTCCAGTAAGAGCGAAACTATCCTGGAGTTACATTATCCCAACAGCGACTTATTGTAACTCCAGAATAGTTTCGCTCTTATTAGAGCTTGTCAGTGAGAAGGTATCATTTTGTCACATGCCAGACGAAATCAGTCACCTCCTATATATTGTTA
The DNA here is from genome assembly GCF_001194135.2 of Octopus bimaculoides. Classification (NCBI taxonomy): domain Eukaryota; kingdom Metazoa; phylum Mollusca; class Cephalopoda; order Octopoda; family Octopodidae; genus Octopus; species Octopus bimaculoides. Next base: position 77,048,084 of record NC_068984.1, read on the forward strand.
CTTATATTATGAAAACCTTGTCAGGCTAAAATAAATTCAGTATATGTAATTGAAACAGAATAAAATTATAAACGCCATCCGTGTATCATATATTCACAATTGACTGGCATGACGCTGTATTTTTCATCTTAGAGAACATCTTTTCATAGACATTTATTAATAGCACAATATATAATATTCGATGGTTTGTAGCAGGAACAAAGCAACAAATCGTGGGAGAATGATTTGTAGATTAAATTGACCCCCGGTAATTTATTTTATCTGGAATGATTGAAAGTAAAGTCGACCATGGCGGCACTTGAACTGAAAAACGTAAAGGATATAACAGAATAAAAATCTAAAGAATCTGCCAATCCACTGGAATGTAGTATATTGTCATAATATAAATATATAAAACTATCGTAATATAAAAACAAAAAAAAATCAATCACGGAAGCAGTCTCAAAACTAGACTATACACCCAAGCACTCACAAACAAATGAACGGACAAATTCAAATAATATGTTTAACAAACTGTAAAAAACAAATTATTTGCCCGGATTATGAGCATGACCTTTGACAATCATGTCACATGATATAGTGATTTAGAACAAACTCGAAATTAACACCAAAGACAGAAAGACTGCATTAATATTTTGCTTGGAAGGATGAACAATTAGAAGCAAGAGTGAAAGAAAAATGGAAAAAACAAAAACGGAAAATACGATGTGATTAGCTATAGAATATTAAGTGTCTAATTAAACGTAGACAAAACCCACCTAATCAATCAATCATATTAGAACACGTTATCTCTGTCACAAAAATCAATCATCATGAAATTTTAGTAGTGGAAAATTGTTGCTTGGTTCAAATAGGTGATGCCTCTCATTTGCGCTGTCTCTTATATAGTCTGGAGTTAAGATTGTCAACCACCACATAAACATAACGTCTGTTTTCTCTTTTAATCCTATCTTATTATTTTTATTCTTTTATTAAACCAGCATAAGATATAACTGCAATTAAAAGAAGGCGTGGAAAAAGAAATGGAGATGAAGGAAGAGGTGAAGAAATAACGGACAATTTTTGTGGTTTTGTGGAATAAACGGTTTACTAAGGTAAAGTCCTCGCAGACATATCGATGCTAACCAGCGAAAAGAAGAAAAATTCTACCGATTTCGTTCATTTGCAGCCATGCTGGAGCACCATGTTAACAGATTTATCGACCTCAGTAATTATATTTCTTAAACTGCTAGTTACGGAGATGCAGATAAAGCAGAAGTAATTGACAAGCAGCAGTTACCCACACATAATCACATGCTCACACATAGACACAAGCAGACAAACACCCCCTGTACACATACATACATACATACATACATAGATACACAAAGCTTCCACACACTAATTTGATCTGTCAACTCAAGACATTGGTAGGCCCAAAGTTATAGAGAAGGATACTTACCCAAGAGGCCGTGCAGTGGGACTGAAATCAAAACTGCGAGGTGGAGAATCGAACATCATAACCCCATAATCATGATTCTTTTTTCTATTCATTATTCGGCTTTTTCCGGAGAAAAGGACTGTGCTTACGCCGTTCGCAAGCTTCCGGGGATCAACGTAGTTAGCTCTGTAACGAGAACAAGGTTGTGATCTAAATATGTGTGCCAATATACACAGTCTCATACGCACTCGCACACACGCACATGCACACTCATACTCACATATTTCTATATCAGTATCTCTCGGGACTTTTCCAAGGCTTTGGAACGGTTTCTTGCTGTCGTCGCCGGTCGAATAGGTGTAGCATGTACTTAGCAATGATAGAAGACTAAACCTCAAGAGCTCGATATATCTTTCATGGTCACTAACTTATGTAATTACCACACAAATCTTAGTGAAAGCACACATTACAATCTCAAATGAGGAGACCTAGGAGAATACTGTCTTTGATATAGAGAAACTACGCAATGGACATTGGTTAATTTCAGCAAGACGTTTGCTCGTTTAGAGCAGATCTGGCACTAACAACAGCAACACAAGAAGAAGAAGAAGTAGAAGAAGAAGAAGAAGAAGAAGAAGAAGAAGAAGAAGAAGAAGAAGAAGAAGAAGAACAACAACAACAACAACAACAACAACAAGTGAAATAAATTGAAACTTAGCTACCTTAATGAATTTAGGATTTATAATCCCAATATTAGCATTAAACTACGAGTTTAAGCCATGCCAACGTACAGGCAACACTGAAAGACATTTTGGAGTGGAGCGTTGCCGATTAAATAAGCTCACGGTCTCTCGCCGCACGTGCACTTACTCGTAGCACAGCAGCATATATGAAAAATAATGGTAGATCCAAACATATTATGTATGTTATGTAGGTATATCTCGGTCGGCGTTTGTAGGAGATGCACGTTGATTTCACAGAAATGGGTATGGACATGCAAGCTGGTAAAACATTTTGCTATTATTGCTATAATCCCGTACTCCATGAAAATCTTGTCGACATTCACAGGTGGAAGAGATTACTGAATGTTCAGTTATGAGTATATAGACGGGCTTGTTCATGTAGATGGTGCTACGAAATCGTATTTCATTGTATTAGATGTACGAGTAACATGAGAATCCCTTCGCTATGCCAACATGTCGGCTCCAAGGCTGCTCTGCCTCCGTGTCGACTGTAAGGCCGTGTCAGCTGTAAGGCGTAACTCCCCTGTTGTTCTGGTTTTACTCCATCTTGTAAATTCAGATCGTTCTAACCTTCCTGTGTGTGCAATAAATCCTTATTACGCTGTTTGTTAGGAGGGTGTTTACTATTAGCTATCAAAGTCTCCTCGATTCAAAATTCACAGAGATTCCTACCTACCTGGTAAGATATCGCGTGTCCCAGCACCAACTAATTTAGTTTATTGCTAAGCTTACAATCATTTAATTTATGGAGATACTCAGCCAATGAGGTAATGTGCTTAAGTCATTGATTGGAGAAGGAATCCTTATGCATAGAAATAGGTTCTTTCACAGGTTAACTGTAGTTACTTAGTAAACTTTTTTTTATTAACATATGTAACTAGCTTGGCTACTTCCTTCCTGCAAAATTTCAGGCATTGTCTCTATAGTAGAGAGAATTATATTCGTCCCTCGGAGCGTATGTTAGGTGTCTCTCACTTAAGGTTCCTAGTAGTGGTGTGGATCGAAACCACGGTATTGTGGTTGCGAAGTGAACGTCTCACCGACATGGATATACTGGCGTCACAGTCTTTATTTTAATGACTCCAGAAGGATGAGTATATAGGTTCATCGCTGCAGCATTAGGATACAGATATTGAACGATCATAATTACATGTCATTCGCCTGTCGTGTTAAGGATTCTTTCCATCACAAACTATGAATATTGAAAATATTTCCACGTCTTCAATGGAATGGTAACCATTGTACATTACGTTCCAAATAATCATATTAGTTTCCATTCCAGAAACTATTATTCTTACTGTTCGCAGCAGACAAACTTTGTAAGTAAAGTTATATTTGTAATGATTTCATTCGTTACATGTGTACATAGAGAACCATAATGCATGCTATTATGCTTTTTTTTTGTTTATAGAACGTTATGTTACAATTACAAAAATATATAAAGTACATATTCATTGAGAGCAGTAGATGTACTCGGTAAAAATACCTAAAACACTGGCCGCGGTGCAATGACTTAAACAAAGTAAAAATAGAATGAATAT
>NC_068984.1:77052169-77061855 GCF_001194135.2 Octopus bimaculoides
GGACACAAATTCTGCTAGTTTTGCTTTTCATAACATGTCTAAATGTAATGATAATAAACGTTTTCTTCCTACACAAATATATCGCCACTCAATAACAGTTTGTTTTGGATAAACGTATATATTTTTTCTTTTTTAACAAGAGTGGCATTGGTTACATGTTTCTGATGAACCGATTCCATGGCAAGGTAGAGAAGAGAAAGTCTGTGCGACTGGGGAGGAACAAATAACAATACACTTTTAGAGATGTATTTGTGTGTGCGTGCGTGCGTGCGCGTATATGTGCGTGCGTGCGTGTGTATGTGTGAATGTGCGCGTGCATGTGTGTGAGGGAAAATGTGTGGCCATTACTTGTTAATGAACTGCAAATCTATCATTCTTCTGAAAACATTGGATACTTTGGAGTTATGGTAAACACATTTATCCGATGCATTGCGCAATGGAATCAAACCAAAAATAGCCTATCCGTGATACAATCTTCTTAACTACATAGTTATGCCAATTCCATACATGATAAATTGGAATGGATTATATTTTGTTAATACAGAATACTGCCTGAAAGAAGTCGATCGCTAATTACTGACAAGTACGAGTAAATAAAAACTGTTCATCACAGTGTTTATTCTATCATCGTTGTAAACTATTTTACCATTTCTTAATGACAAAATTTCGTTGAAACTGAAATACTGAAAGACAACGGCAACCGTCCAATATCATTGTGTTGCTGATGATTGCAGCGAGGATTTTATACCATCTTCTTGCTCTTATTATGGAGGGATTGTGAGAGTTAATGGCGTTGACCATTTGCGTTCCATGTGCTGAAGTAGGGTTGTGTAGATGCCTAGAATTCTGAAAGATTGCTTGTCTTTTATTGAATCTCCATGGGAAAACGACATTGTCATTGATTTACAGACATTCTTGAATATTTTTATGGGTCGGTCAAAGGAAGAAGGGGAACGTAAACGAACTTTTCAGGACTTCCGGTATCGGTGACAAGTAACGAGCAATCTATCAGATTTCTCTTGCATTTTTAGTCTACTGTATACTCCAGCAATATGGAAGGTAATTTCTTTCATCTTGCCCTGTCTTAGGGGTTTCGTCATACATTAACGCTGAAGTAATTTGAAGCAAGTCTTGCTTCAAAATCTTATGGCTCACTGAAGAGACTAAAGGATTTCCTTCATCCTTATTTTCCCCCGAATCAACTGGAATTTTTTTGAAGTCCATTATATTATGCTGGCTTTTCATTGCAGGAGTTCGAGCTGTAATTGAACGTAGAAATACTTCATTGTCACATAAACTCTTCATGATACTTCGACTGGTAGAAGAAAAAAAAAAGAAAAAAGTAGTAGAAGAAAAAAAAGTATCCGGATATAGTTTCGTCTAAAAGCCGTTGTATTTTATTTAATGCTTGTTGGTTCTGTCATACGAAAGCAAATTAATAGAATGGCAATTTGTAACAACGGTTATTTACTAATTATGTTAAAACTAAAATACGAGTAAAAGAAAGAATACGAAAGATGTTTTGAAGAATTTAGATGTAAAATTTTTATGACCAAGTGAATATATGAATATCAATTATCATGAAAAAATATGAACAACGTCAAATATAAAGAATTTTATAGAGAAAGCTTAGAATACTCTCAAAGCACTTGACAATTGTCTCTTAAGTTCCATTGAAGAATGAGAAGCGTTGAAAAAAGTTGATTGTATTTCAACAAGTTTTCGGTAAAATGCTAAACTATGAGAAGACAGTAAGCCCAGAGGTTGTTTTTAAACATTTCAAACTAGAATTACGAGAAAATAACATGAAAAAATGTAACGGCATTTTTTTTTTGTTTCCTTTAAGAAATCTATTGTAGAATCACGCATATTAAAAATCGCTACATGCATTTCAGCAGTTTTATATGAACTTCTAAAGTACGGAAAGAAACATCAATAATGAAAAAGTCAAGGCTTGCGTGTGACTAAATGCAAATTCAGATAATTATTGAAAGAAAAAAAAAATCACAAGAAAATGAAATGCTTCTCTCAAATAGCGTCGAAAATATTTTCATCTTCTTTGAATAATAACATTATGAATTACACGGGTCAGAATATCTAACAAAGTTTGAAAATTATGGCCATTTACTTCTTGAGGAATATCGGAGAGAATTGCTTTTTATAAGGGTCACCTTTTAAAAGATGACTCTTTAGTGTTAGTGAAGTTCAAAATCGGCTCAGAACAGCAACAGTAAGGACGAACACAAAACAACAACAATAACAAAGATAATTATGAAAACTCTTTCTAAATTTGGAACAAGGCCAGCAATTTTAGGAGACAGGTAGGTTAGTTGATATTAGTTCTTGAATGGTATTTATTTTATCGACCATGAAAGAATAAAAAGCAAAGATGATGTCAGCGGGATAATAATAATAATAATAATAATAATAATAATAATAATAATAATAATAATAATAATAATAATAATAATAAACACATCAGAAATGATAAGTGCAGAATTTGTGGACAAAATGGTGAAACCGTATGGCATATTACCAGTCAATGTACGCCACTAGCCCAGAAAGAATATAAGAGACGTCATGACGATATAGCAAAGATTGTCCATTGGACACTTTGCAACAAGTATGGACTTGACAGAGCAAAATTTGGTACGAACATAAACCCGAAGGCATCATCGAAAATGATAATGCAAAGACCCTATAGGATTTTATGATTCAGTGCAACCATGAGATAGAGAATAGGAAGCCAAACAGTGTTAATTGAGAAAGAAAGCAAACAATGCTAGATCATAGATATAGCATTCCCAGCTATATCATGGTATGCGACAAGGAAGAAAGAAAAGTCGAGAGATATGACAGGTTAGCTTGTGAGGTTAAGCAGTTGTGGTCGATAAAAAAGGTAGCAGTAGCACCAATAATTGTCGGAGCCCTGGGAACAGTGAACAAAAATCTGGAGAAGTACGTGGAACAAAGAGCGTCTGTAATAAAGGTGGAGCACTTGCAGAACACAGCACTGCTTGGAACCGCTCGAATACTCCAGATGTTGCTCGAATAATAAGGGGCATTACTTTAGTTCACTAGCAGTGAACAGCTGGCACCGTGGTACATCTCCAGCGATAGAAGCTGTGCAAAGACAACAACAACAACAACAATAATAATAATAATAATAATAATAATAATAATAATAATAATAATAATAATAATAATAATAATAATAATGTGTCAACATTACTAAATCAAAACTGATGACAAATGGTACAAGTACCAGCCTGAGGCTGTAACTGAGGGAGAAAATATAAGTATTCTTTGGGACTTCCCACTATGTACAGACCGGACCATCAAGGCAAACAAACCAGATATTGTTGTGAAAGACCAAAACAATAAAGTATGTTTATTGATTGACATGAGCTGACCCTGTGACCATAATATCTCGGCAAAAGAATTCGATAAGCTCAGAAAATATAAAGATTTACTCATCGAAATCGAACAGATGTGGCACTTCAGCACGGTTACAATACCAGTAGTTGTAGGAGCACTTAGAATGATCAAACAAGGAACTGAAAATTATTTAAGAATGATCCATGACTTACCATCCATACAGGAAGCAAAAAAGAATGTCTTAGCTGGTACGTCACGCGTATTGGGAAGAACATTGTCGCTGTGAATTCTCTATTCCTTTATTTTCTTTGTTTACTTCTTTATTCACCTTTTTCTCTATCACATGAGTTTGTACATGGACAATTTGGGGTGTTTATTTTAATGGCCTACCAATGTATACAGTGCGTTTCTCTGCCCTAGGTGTCAGGAAGACGTTCGGCAAGAAATGGAAACAGAACTGAAAGAAGATAATGAAAATAATAATAATAATGATAAGTACCCTGATGCAACACCAGGTAGAGGCTCTCATAGCTTTTGATTTTAACTGATTGGAAGTGTTAACGTGTACATGTTTTGCCGTAGTATAGACCCTGAGAGCTACAACAAATATTCTGCTCAATACCACAGATTTGCTTGTCAATTGCTTCACCTTAAGCAGCTAAGCGTGTCTCTTAGTGGCTGACGATATGTGCATCTCTGATCTCGAGTAGAAGTAGTGGAGGAGCACCATAACCATGTGTTGAGAGGAATTCTTTGGAATTTGAATCATTCACCTCTGAACACTTGGGTGTTTCATCAATCATTCTTAAACAACCCTTATTTAGGGACCTTTTGAATGAGATGGGCTACTCAACCTGAAGAAAATTTTAACTTGCTCCACCTGCTAGATCATGTGCTGTTTATCTTGATATGAGGTCACCATGTCGCGGACATATGGCTGTGAAGCATGTGCATGGTGTACCATTGTTAGACCGGTAGTCATGATGGGTATAATGGACTTCGTATATTTGTATCCCAGTGTCACTTTGATGGCATGCGCTGCCCTCTCACTCAATAATAATAATTATAATAATGATGATGATGATGATGATGATGATGATGATGATGATGATGATGATGATGATGATGACGATGATGATGATAAAAACTCTTTCTAGGATGATAGGCAGAGTTGACCTTGGTGGTATAATAGTAATATTATACATTAAGATAATGATCTACACATGAACTCTATGAATCTGTAGAGCATGACACTTCATTGAAGTTTCTGTTGTTTAAAACGATAATTAACTAAAATAATCTTAACATGCCTGGTGTTTTACTCTACTGCTAGGAGCTCCTAACCCATATATTTTAACCCTTCTTTAGTATAGCTTGGTGAGTTGAAATTTCTTTGCAACGGACCAGCCAGTTGATTTCCATCGACACCCAGAGTTTTTTCCAAGAACGTCATCGAATTTGCCCTCCACTAACCTTATATAAAACGCCATGGTATCAATTTCACCGACTGTACTACCAGACTGATAGAGGGAGGTTAGTGCTTGACGACATTCCAGAAACCATATACCCTGACTTGGTTTGTCCTTGATCCAGCACTGCAGGTCTGTCAAAGAGACAAACAGTGGAACTATCTATTTGACAAAGGTCGATCACACCTGTTCACCATCGAGAATTGCTGGAGATATCACAACTCCAGCATATGTCAGCGCATCATCGGCGACGGCATGTCTATTTTCCCCCTGAACGGTTATTGAAAGTGGAGACTCAAACTAAAAGAACATGACCCGTCCACAAAAATCAGGAGAGTGAGCGTTGTCTTTAGACTGTCACGACTGCTCGGGCAGTAATATGAGACAGAGACGACCCCGACTTTTCAGCTCTCAGCCCATTTCTCAGTGACACAGGTCATGCTGCTCTCCATCCTGTTCCAGTTCTTTTCTACTACAAGGAGATCTGAAGCAAACAAAACCCGAGTAATTTAATTGGTCTGTTCTTCCGTCCCTACGATACTGGACAGTAAGGGCTGCTTCTCAAGGTGCCGAGCAGCAAGCCCACTAACACTTCTTGGTTAATTTAATAATAATAATGATGATGATGATGGTGATGATGATGGTGATGATGATGATGATGATGATAATAATAATAATAATAATGATAATAATAATAATAATAATAATAATAATAATAATAATAATAATAATAATAATAATAATAATAATCCATTCTGTAAAGGCACATGGTCTGAAATTTGTGAGGTGAGTGATAATCGATTTCATCGACCTCAGTATTCAACTGGTACTTATTTCATCGATTCGAATGGATGAAAGGCAAAGTCGACCCCGGCGGAATTTGGACCCAAAATATGAAGACGGATGACACAATGGGGGTTATATAAAGGATGTTATATAAAAGCTTGTAAAAAATAAAATACCAGGAATAAACAAAACAATGAAACAAAAAAAACAAAAAAAGAAATGAAGAAGATACGAAGATTTCTGAGGGTTATTTGTAGAAACCCAACAAAACCACGGTTGCTCTGACTACAAGTCCTCCTTCAGTCAACAGGCGCATACTCAGAGTATGCCACTCTCATCCAACTTTCAACAAACTTGCTGGGAAGAAACACTTTCTTCTCCGCCCCGCTATTTTCCATTTCAAATTTTATTCAGAGCAGCTTTGTTCTTCATCTACAACCATCGAACATTGATAAAGTAGTTATCCATTGACAGCCTCTGGAAAACGTCACGTCTATGCAATTGTATCAGACGTGTGTGTGTGTATGCGTGTGTATGTGTGCGTGTGTGCGCGTGTGTGAAGGCTGTGGACTAACAGAGTCGGTAAAATGAAATGGGGAGTAAAATGCCTGCTGGTGTTTAGTGACATTCGTAGACGCTCTCCCTTCAAATCCGACCGTGGTCGTGACTTTACTTCTCCATACGTATATCCACACTAATAACTAACAACTAAGTACAAGTCTTTTAAATCGATTATCTCCTTCCCACAAAACGCGTGACCTTCTACCACAATGATAAGTGGATACAAGCACTGAGACACTAATGTTTATTGCATATTTATGAGTTGCACTCTTAGCGACATGCTTATTTCTGAATTTTTATATCAGTTATTACTGCTATCGTATGAAGAGGTTTCGGTGATAAAATATCTGTAGTGTTGCGTAAGACAGTACACAAAAAGATGTATCGCAAGAATGCGTGATAAGCATGTATAACAGGAAATGGCGATATTAAGAAAAGTTATATCTCATGAATACCATTCGGAAAAAGTTGTCACAAAGACATTTATATGTTTATGGTCTCTTTATTGTTTTATTGTTTTAAATCTCTTATTAATGTTGTTGTTGTTCTTGTTGTTTATTGAGATTATATAGCATTGCAATCAAATAATAATGCTATTCTATATAGTTTTCATCAGGTTCACATGGAGCAGCGTAATCCAGGCGGAAACATTTTCCGAATGGAATGCAAATTAATTTGCTGAACTTGTCTGAGGCACAAGCTCTCGCAGTTACATTTTACTCGGTTGTCTAGAACATTCAGTCCATTCGAAATGAATAGACACACACACACGCGCGAGCGCATGTACATATAAGTATATACATATATACATACACACAACAAGAGTATATATATGTGCATATGGTATGAGCATACGTGCGTGTTGCATGTATATATATATATATATATATATATATATATATATATATATACACATACACACACATATACATATACTCACACACACACATATGTATACAGACTCAGCGCGCACGTGTCTATCTGACTGTATGTATTCATGTATAAGAACTAAAACGGCACGGGGGCATGTCACACTCGTTTACACTGCCTGCCTCTACAGGTTTTTCTGCAGCCATTTTCATCATCATCGTCATCTGGCTGAAATGGCCATTCAACATATTAGCTAACTCTCTCTCTCTCTCACTCTCTCACTCTCTCTCTCTCTCTCTCTCTATCTCACGCACTCACACTCACACAAGAGAAAGGAAATTAAATGCAAATGCCTACGGGAAAAACATTGAGACCCTGATCTTAAACCAGGTTATTTACATCAATCTGCTGAAGAATAAAGCTTCTAAGTTTCTACGGAACAGTGTGAGTCTGAGGCATATCACATACGCCTTCGGCGAAGGACCCAAGATTCTGTCATTAATTCTCATCCCGCTTCATTGTGCATATGATATTCATATTTATACTTAAAAGCGTATATTCAACTACTGAACGAGGAGCTTCTACATGGATTGTTGACCTTCTAGAAAGAGTAAATAAATATTCACTGGTGCTTTCTTCTTTCCTTTCTTTCTTTATCTTCGTTCTTACTTTTCTTATCTATGCCTGTCTCTTTTTCTCTCTGTCTCTTTTTCTCCCTCTGCTTCTTGCTCTCACTTTTTCTACTCTTCCGATCTCTGTCTCTGTTCTAATATCTCTCTCTCTCCTCTCTCTTATCCTCTCGCTCTCTATTTTTTATCCGATATCATTAAATTCATTATTATTATTATTATTATTATTATTATTATTATTATTATTATTATTATTAGTAGTAGTAGTAGTAGTAGTAGTAGTAGTCGTAGTAGTAGAAGCAGCAGCAATAGTAGTCGTAGTAGTAGTAGCAGCAGCAGCACCACCACCACCTTTAGTAGTAGTAGTAGTAGTAGTAGTTGTAGTGTGATGATGATGATGATGGTTAGCAACATCAGCATCGCATCATCAAAGACAACCCTGAAATATCTCTCCGGCCTTGTGTCTCACTCTGCTCTCTTTTGCTAAGCATTCGCCCGTCTTCCCCCCACCCCCATATTTCTGTATCTGTTTACGCAAGCACAAGGACGAACAGACGGATCTATAATAAAGATCTTTAAAAATGCCCTAGTAAATGTTATATTTATGTTTATGACAAGGTCTTGTCTCTATTTCAATCTGTGTTGCAATCTATTTTCTGTAATGTTATACTGTCGTTCATGTATGGTAATATCAGCGATGGTGGTGACGGCGTCGGCGGTGACGACGACGACGACGACGACGATGATGATGATGATGATGATGATGATGACAACGTCGACGATTACGTCGACAATGGTCATGAAGTTAATGAAGGTTTTGATGACAATGTGGATGAGGATGATTACGACGAGGACATCAACGACTATGTCCATGAAGATAGTGTGATGATGATGATGATGATGATGATGATGATGATTTTAGTATTTATTTACTTCTTCGATAGTAATGATGCCAGTTCCTTTATTTTGTTTTCCACAATTACAAGTTACGTATATGATTACACAGTACAGCTGCACTAATTAAAATAAATCAGTCAGCCCATCCCGCATATGTTTACGCATATGGCGGCAGCTCCCCTCCCGTTCTCTTGATCTATTGCGTGTTCTATGTTATCCCCGTATCTCTTGTCAACCTCTAGATTCTTTCCTGAAAAGTACGGCTCCAAGTGGCCCGTTGCCTTTCCCACCTTCTCCTTCTTCCTATTCGTGTTCATCTCAACACTATTTGCACGAACCGATGATCTAGCAGCCGAACAACGTGACCATCCAGTTATATTCTTACATTCTTTGTTCTGTCACCATATTATGGAGCTTTGCAAAGATACTCTTCTAAAGACGTCTTCGTTTCCCATATGCTTCAACGTGCAATCTCTGGATTTTCCCCAAGCAATTTGATGACAATCACCCAAGAGCTTTCGGCGATTTCACAGTTTACCTTAAAACGTTTCGCTTGTATATAACCGTTAGCAGTACAGGCAGAGTTTGATATCGGTGTCAATATGTTCTTAGAAGATTTTGCACGTTTACTGGAATACTGATGTTGTTTTCTCTTCATCCTCACACATCAGCTTGTGCTTTCGACAATTTGCCTTATCCGTTCTATAACCGATTTCTATGGACTTCGTCATTTCAGCGTTTAGCCAATAAAAACACACGCACTGTATATTTGTTGTTAATTTGCTTCAGCTCTATATTACATTACATTACACTAAGCATATTTCGGCCAGAGTTCTTTCGTCACACTTCTGTGACCTCATCAATGGTCCTTTGCTTTCTTCTTTCTTATATGTGTGTCCCTCCTTGCTAACGATCAGCCATTTTGTATTTTGTATTCCTATTGTATGTGTCTACGCCTGCGTATCCCTCTATGTTTTGTAGCCTTTCAGTTTGACCTTTGGTGAGTTCTAGTTTTTCTATCCTGTATATACATACATACATACATACATACATACATACACATACATACATACATATATACATACATACATATATA
>NC_068984.1:77061948-77066558 GCF_001194135.2 Octopus bimaculoides
TATATATATATATATATATGTATGTATGTATGTATGTATATATGTATGTGTGTGGTGTGTGCATGCGCGCGTGTGTGTGTGTGTGTGTGTGTGTGTGTGTGTGTGCTAGATTTTAGATAATAAAACGAATGGTTTATACCTGGTAGCTTACTTGTAAAGCAAGGTCACTTTCACAGTGTTCGTTATGTATATGGTTAATGAGAGACGGCAGATGGAAGATACGAGAGATTTTATTAATCACTACAATTGTTTCGACACATCTAGCATCGACCCCTCACGGGTGGGATACTGAACAACTAGTTGAGGAGCATCCGACGGTGATGATGTGTCTCTTCGAATAATAAACAGATACAACTCGTTAAAATGATAGTTCGGCAATGTAACTTCTTAGTTCTTGTGAAGAAAAGCAGCAAATTAAAGGATAAAGCTTCATTTATATAGAAGATCAGTAATAAAATAAAATAACAGATGCAAAAAAGAAACCAGCACGCAATGCATTGCGGAACTGTTATTTTAACGAGTTGTATCTGTTTATCACATGAAGAGACACACCTGCGCCGACGAATGCTCCTGAACCAGTTGTCAAGTATCCCACCCGTGAGGGATCGATGCTAGATGTGTCGAAACAATTGTAGGGATTAATAAAAAATCTCGTATTTTCGATTTTCCGTCTCTCATTAACCAGGTATATATATCTGCATGCATACATTTATTTACATACTCCAGCCCAGATATGTATATATACATATCCATATTCATACCTACACACACACATACACACACGCACGCGCACACGCACACACACACTCACACACACACACACGCACACACACACGCACGCACGCACACACACACACACACACACACACACACACACACACACACACACACACACACACACACACACACACACACACACACATAGCTATGTGTATTGTTATATTTCTTAGGAAGAGAGATTCAGCCATATGTTTTCGCCTTTGACTTTTCTTTTGCATTCGTCCCAGTTATGTTAAATGTCTGACGGGGAATGTAGTTGTTTCTTGTTTACAGCAGTTCCCAAAGATAAGTGCTTCCTGACATACACAGTGACTGATACGCTATTACAGATGTCGTTTTAATCGACGGTCTCTGAAAGCTAGAAGCTGAATGTCACTGTTGTTGTCTTGACAACAGATAACTGTCATTGCTACTTATGTTTCTAACGACTATACCATTTCTTTACTCTCTTTCTATTCATACAACTGCCCCAACAGTCTTTACTTACACATCAAACGCCGCACAAATACTCTTCTCTTCTATCTCCATTCCCCTCTCCACTACACCTTTCCTACTCGTCCATACTGAACATTTGTCAATATATTCCCACGGCACAGTCCAGCCCATTCATCTTATACTGCTTGCCGTTTACCGTACAAAAATAACAAACGACAAACAACGTTTCTATGTTTTAAACGCATACCCCACAAATGTTTACACACACACATGCACACACGGACATATACATATAGTTTTTTGCATAGTTTGTGGTAAAGAAACCTAAAAGTACTTAATGCCACTTTATGTTGGTAATGTGTAGAATTTTATTTATATATATATATATATGTTAATTTATGTGAAATACCCGAATATACAACTGAATAGCAGATTAGCTCCATCGCTCGCCATCGGGTGAGAACACTTCAAAAGGCAAGAAGAGGAAAGAAAAGAACGATTCTAGAATGTAGATCGTCATTGGTCATCTGTCATGTATTGGGCAGGGAATTGCTCTCCTTGAAATTCCTATGTAAGTGGAAATTAATGCTCTCTTTATTTTATTGGCGTTTAGAAGTTTAGAGTGGATGATTAGTGACATATAACTTGTTTGTAAAGGAGGAGTTAGATAAGTTTGATTCGTTCTTAAATGCCTCTGATTTATTTACCAAACACTACCAATGAACTGTTGGTGGTCTCTCCTTTGTCTTTTTATTTCCAAATAAGCTTTAAGTGTACCGTGTTGTTTTTCTAGTTGATGTTGGGAAAATAATTATTTTATCAGTACAGACGACACATGACGGAGTGCTTTGTAAGATGCATGAAGTGTGTTGATGTTTCACGAGGGAAAAGTTAGCAAGGCATACAATCATTTTCACTGGGTATTTTTATGAGCAGCCTAAGATCGTTGGCCGTTTGCAAAATGTTTTCATAGCTTGGAGAGGAAACGTTTAACACAACTAGATTTTATAACAACGTTATATACTGTGGTTCATATCATATGACAAATCTTTTCTTTGGGGGTGGTTGCTAGATAATTCTCCCTTAGCATCCGCTAACTTTGACTGTATTACTATAGTACCATAGTCATGTTGAAGGTTGGCTTCGTTGGAGGTAAGACACTTACTTGTTGACACTTATTTCACAACCATCGGGGTGCGGAGCGCTCCTCACGACCGCAGGTTCATGAGTTGGTTGTGATCTGTGAACAGTTTTGAATCGGAACCGGATAGAGTAGTATAAACACGCAATGCGTATGTGCACACTGGATTCGTAAAATGGAAGAGAGGAATAAAAATGAAGTGCACAAGTCAAACAAACAAGTTATATGATGGCCTGCATGCTTCGTCTGACACAACTATCACGCAGCCTTGCTGCAATTTTCTTGTTACATGGTTAAGAGTGGAGGCGCAGTGGCCCAGTGGTTAGGGCAGCGGACTCGCGGTCATAGGATCGCGGTTTCGATTCCCAGACCGGGCGTTGTAAGTGTTTATTGAGCGAAAACACATAAAGCTCCACGAGGCTCCGGCAGGGGATGGTGGCGAACCCTGCTGAACTCTTTCACCACAACTTTCTCTCACTCTTACTTCCTGTTTCTGTTGTGCCTGTAATTCAAAGGGTCAACCTTGTCACATTGTGTCACGCTGAACTTCCCCGAGAACTACGTTAAGGGTACACGTGTCTGTGGAGTGCTCAGCCACTTGCACGTTAATTTCACGAGCAGGCTGTTCCGTTGATCGGATCAACTGGAACCCTCGACGTCGTAAGCGACGGAGTGCCAACAACAACAACATGGTTAAGAATTTAGTGGGTGGTTAGGTTGGATGTAGATGTAGAATAGAGGTTTGTTAAGTTTGTGAATATTGTATACGGCTTACCGTAATAACAAGAATGTTTACCTTTATAAGGTTCACATCAAGTGAAATTTGTTGAAAGTTATAATTATTCTTTTGCTAGGGAAGACATTTATGCGCTTACTTGTGCTGTTTGAAGCTATGAATTTCTCATCTCTATACCGATCTACGTTGATGGCATTCATATAGTTTTCCATTTGTTGAACAGGAGAGAGCTTATCAGCTTACCGCATCAGAGCCAAACAATTGGTTACGAAAATCGTTGCTTCGTAGAGGCTCTTTTGAGAATTTCTTTCCTGTGCTTCATTTAGCCACAGGTTATCTCTGATCAAGCAGACTACAAGAAAATGCATTCAGGCCGTCTCATTCGCGTGTCTGTTTCAAACACACGATATATATATATATATATATATATATTATTTTCCCTTATCACGAATATAAGGCTCGAGTCCCACTTTTTTTACCCTCGCGGGCTTATATGCCCCAGTATTAGACTATTTTCTTTAATCAATACACGGTGATCGCTTAAAGGCTTTAAGCTTATAAAATATTATTATTTACAATTCATCGAATATATATTTATGTGTGTGTGTGTGTGTGCGTGTGTGTGTGTGTGTGTACGTGTGTGTGTGGTTTGAAGGTTATGATTATACTATCCAAGATCTAAATTTCGCAACCAAATACCTGTTCACATAAGATACTGTGAAACACTTAAAACAACTAAAATACGACAGAAAAGTAAAATTGCTATAACAGATGTGAACGATAGCTGTTAAAAATTTTGCATTCGTTTTCTAACTACTGCAACATGATGTGATCACTAAAATAACATGCAATGCCATTTGCAGGAAAGACAACGTTGGAATAAAACAAAAATATGTTCAGAACATTTAAGTGTCTCAAATATGGAATATTGTTGGAACATTCTCGTCAAGTCATCCGCCAAATGTGAGCATAACAGGTCTGACATAGGTTTTCGGGACGAAAACTTAAAGTATAATTTCAATAGATCAACAAAATTGTAGATGTGAACATTTCTTGAGAAATCAGCGAGAAAGAGATTATTTGTGGACAACTGCTTAGCAATGCAGATTTTTATAGAATAATTGTACCTATAATAATCGATGCATGTCAACCAAGTAAGAATCTAGAAAAAAAAAAACTAAGTGTTTTCAGTCAAAGAGAGTGACCAGCTAAGCTGCAGTTTACAAATACAATAAAAAGCTACATGCGTTAAAGACATGAATAACTACATGTGTTAAAGACATAAATTTTCAGATAGATTAATCTAGCTAACTGACATCCATCTATACCACTTCCGTCAACTTACAGTCTGTGAATCGATCTCAAAGTACAGAATGTATAGCCATGATATCATTCAGTTAAATTGGACTTGGGACTTCGTGTCTGTGTGAGGGATAGGGGGAGGAAAAGCATGTGGTTCTCTCTGTAGAAATGTACGCATGTGTTGGTGCGTGCGTGTGTACATATACATATTATATA
>NC_068984.1:77067001-77067697 GCF_001194135.2 Octopus bimaculoides
ATATATATATATATATATATATATATATATATATATATATATATACGTATATGTATACGTATATATGTATATATACAGGGTGCGGTGGATATATTGTCATCTAAACTACGCAAAAATGAAAACAACACTGACATCTCATATTAACGGATATATTTGGCAAGATTACATAAAAATATCTTGAAATACCAAAGAGTAAATTTATTCAATAAAGTCGCAATTGACTTCAAACACCGCCTCTAGACGACTTCGGAAACTATTCTGGACGGTCTCCTTGTTTAAGTTGGTGAACGCTGCTATAATCTTTGCTTTCCGTTCATCTTTGGTATGACAAGGAGTTTTGTTGGTCTCTCGCTCAACTGCGCTCATACATAATAATCCAGGGAGTTGCAGTGTGGGGAATTAGGTAGCCAATTGTTAGGGGTGATGTGGTCGCAGAAATTGTCTGACAGCCATGACTGGGTTCTCTTGCTTGTGTGGCATGATACAGAGTCTTGTTGCTAGACATAGGGTATTCCAGCAGCTACCCTCTTTTTTTTCTCTCCTTGTTTCTTTCTCTGTTCCTTTCTGTGGAAGAGCGTAGGCTCGAAACGTTAAGGATTTTTTCAGTTCGCGAGCGTTATACTAATACATCTGTTTGTTTCCTACACCACCTGCCTTCATCTTTTGTTTTAATTTTTTGTGAATTCTCCCCCCCCC
>NC_068984.1:77067857-77068388 GCF_001194135.2 Octopus bimaculoides
ATATATATATATATATATATATATATATATTATTCATAAATGTACGTGCGCATAAAAACAGATTCTAGTAGATTCTACCTCAATCATCTATAGTGCTTATAGTACCCTTATACTTTCACACAAAGAAAATCAAACGCTATTCTATCATTTTTGAGATGTATTGTACGCATTAAGTCTTTGCGTGGGTACCAGTGTACGCGTAGAGAAAGAATGAGAGCGGAGTAGAGGAAAATGTTGAAAGATGAGTGTCGAGAACTAACCACTATACCGAAATTACATAAACTTATTTACAGGCTGAAGATATTTTCTATAGTTAGAATCATTTCCTTCCAGTCTTTCGCTAAACGGTTAAAAATAGTAGCAGTACATTCAATCTGATCTCATTTCGCTTATCTCGATATCAGCAATCGTTGTCGTTTCTTAGCAGCTCTTTCTCTCTCTCCCTCTTTCTCTCTCTCCCTCTTTCTCTCTCTCCCTCTTTCTCTCTCTCCCTCTTTCTCTCTCTCCCTCTTTCTCTCTCTCCTTCTTTCT
>NC_068984.1:77068399-77071563 GCF_001194135.2 Octopus bimaculoides
TATATATATATATATATATATATATATATATATATATATAATCATAGTTTTATATATATATATATATATATACATACACACTTATATATGTATATATACATATACATATATATATGTGCATGTATACATACATGTGTATATCTTCACACCCACACATTGATATGCAAATAATTAATATATAAATATAGCTATATACATACATACATACATACATACATTCGATCATATACATACATACGTGCATATACATATATGTGTCTGTGTATGTGTGCGTGTATGCACATGCTCACAGTGAAAACTATAACGATACACAACATTACGCGTGTATGCATATATATGCACAGACTTAAACTACACAAACACTCACAGATTGACACAATCACGCGCTAGATTGACTGTAAATTAAGGAGCTCTAACAGTAATTAAGTGTACGTTATTATTCATATATATATATATATATATAACTGAACGAATGTGTTGGTGTAATTGCATTATTGTCAGTATTAAGATGTACGTGCTGACGCATATTTCTTTGTATCAGCTTTTACATATTTTAATCGGCAGAAATATACAAGAGTGACTCAAGGCCTGAATGTTTCGTACATGGTACATTATAAATATCCATGCTTGCATGTTTATACGTTTATATATATGGGAATTTAGATGACACGACTAGAAGATTGTACCCTAGCATATCCTTGGCCCTGATGGCTGGCTATAACGAAGTTAAGGCTAAACACTACAGATAATTCTATTTTGAGCTGAGAGCCAGTTCAAAAATAATCTGCAGTAGTTTCCGGTAACATAATTTTTTGTAATTATATGTATATATCTATATATGTGTGTGTGTGTTTGTGTGTGCGTGTGTATGTATGTGCGTGAATGTGTGTGGGTGTAGTTTCGTGTATGTATGATATGGTCACACTCACATGCATACATACACGCAGACGCAGTAATTATAATAGAAATAAATAACTCGTAAATGTTACGAAAATACTTTCTTCGTGTTAAACATCTTAGGTAGATAAACATAAATTGACTTCATGTTTATAGCTCATATAATGAAACGTAATGATAACTTGTTTGTCTCTCGCTTTAACTTTCAACATCTATCTATCTATCTATCTATCTATCTATCTATCTATCTATCTATCATTCTATCTGTGTCTCTGTCTGTCTGTCTCTCTCTCTCTCAGTCTCCCCCCCTCTCTCTCTCTCTATCTATCTCTCTCTCTATATATATACATATATATATATGTAAGTATCTGTAAAGTATCGAATGACTGAGTCAGAAGAATTTTTTGATTGTTTAAGACATGCAAACTATCAACGTGTCTGAAAGCGACTAACTGTTAACACGCCATTATAGTGCGCCGCTGGAAAAATGTATCAGTACTTATATATATTGTTCCGTGCATCGTAAAATTTTTGCCATTTGTAGGTAATACTGCTACAACTCTTTCTGTTGTTATAAACTGAAGAAGGATGACGACCAACTTGGCTTGTTCTAGATTCTCTAAGCTAAGATAAAGTTTATCGTCCAACTTTATGTCGAAATTGATTATATTATCACTATGTCATGCACTATCTGTATATATCGCGAAACTTGTCCAACGAATTAGAAAGTGCATTTGCATCGTAAGTCTTTCACGTCAATGTCGCCATCTTGTTCACTTTGAATCAACATCCATTCCCCCCGACACACAAACAGATATACATACATATATATATATAATCAGCAGATGAGATCCAGAGATTCTCAGTATAGAAAACACTAGCGCTCAAATGATTCGGACATGGACGTCGGTATCTTTACGAGGGACTCATTTCGTGGAGTAAAGATGGCTATAAGAGGAATCCAGGTGAGCAGATACGGAGGCAATTACGCGGATAAACAAATTAAATATAACAGTTTCAGTTTGATATACAACATGTGTCTGTGTGTGATTTTCAGACGATAAATATTTAAGTCTATATTTATATATTAATTGATCAATCTTACACAGAACACAAACTATTGTAAAGTTGTTACAAGGTCCAGCCGCTGTTTCTGGGGTCTCGGATATTCATCGTAATGTTGGTAGATGTAGTTCACCAGAATATGCAACCAAGCTCAATTTATCCAATGCCTATTTGCTTCTATTACTGGCTCTATTACTTTCATTATAACCAGATGCATGTGTGTGTGTGTGTGCGTGTGTGTGTGTATAATATCTGTGTATTATCTTAATTTTAGTATATCATCAATAAACATCTAATTAGCTGGTCTGCCTACCATACTAAGCACTGCTGTCATAGCTGACTAGCTTGTAGAATGCAGTCGGGACGTGAAGTTAATTTGGAAGCTTGCTATGTAATACAATTTCGTGTTAAATCGGGCAGAAGCGCTGCAGAAACTTATGAAATGCTCTAGACCGCTTATGGATTAACTTGTATGAGCCGACTATCCATTATTCGGTGGCACAAGAGGCCAGGAAAAGCATGGTCACCGGGCAGCTCATGACGATACCTTTTCTCAACGGTTAGCCCATCATCTTCATTCACAGGGTTCCCTTTGTCCACACGGTGAACAAAGAGTAATTTGTGGAAGTTTTGAGGGAGTTCAGGAAGACACCTCTTCTCAAAAAACCCAGAGTACTTGTACTAGAAGAATGCACCAGTCCACAATTCCATCGCGGCAGCTGACTACTCGACAGAGATGGGCATCAAAAGTGACTGTGATCCTCCCTAAAGGCCAGACCTTGTTCTCTGTGACAAGGGGCCTGAACATCTTCACTTTGAAGGACTTCTATGTGGCCTGGAACACTGAAACACAACAATTGCACTGAAGTCAGAGGATCGTATATTGAAAGAGTCGAAGGTTTTGTACATTTTTGTGCCTGTATATATATATGTGTGTGGAGGCGCTTCGCTTAGTGGTTAGGGTGTCAGCATCATGATCGTAAGATTGTGGTTTCGATTCCTAGACCGGGCGACCCGTTGTGTTTTTGAGCAAAACACTTCATTTCACGTTGCTCTAGTCCACTCAGCTGGCAAAAATGAGTAACGCTGCGATGGACTGGAGTCCCGTCCAGCTGGGGAATACATACGCCATTGAAATCGGAAAACTGGGCCCATGAGCCTGGCTAGGCTTTAAAAGGGCGCATTTATTATATATAAATATA
>NC_068984.1:77073015-77074575 GCF_001194135.2 Octopus bimaculoides
CTCTATTTCCTATCTTATCTAAATTAACTATTGCTTAATCATCCTCTCACACCATCTCCGATGAAGAGATATAATTATCCTGGAAACAGCTTTAAGACCTATTTATAAATGTTCTATAATATACACAGCCTTTTTTTTTGTTTTTTATCTCATTACGAAAAGTAAATCCGCGTGTGTGTGTGTATATATATATATATATATATATATATATATATATACGACAAGCTTCTACAGTGTTTCTGTCTATCAAATTCACTCACAACGAACTGGATTACAATAGAAGACATTTAGCTACTCAATATGCCGTGCTGTGGGACTGAACCTGAAACTACTTGGTTGAAAAGCGACCTTCTTAATAAAACAGTGATGCCTGATAAATATGTAATATAGCACTATTGTAAAATGGAAGACGTATCTTCGTTAAATGATATTTGGAAACAACTCGGCGAGGTTTGATTGGTTTTGCGTCATTTTAGCAAAATATCCAGTAGTTTGCTCCAGAGTAAAGCAGCTTAGAGCTACATAATTATTATGTGTAAAAGGCGCCGATATTAACCATTAGTATATTAGTACAATTACTAAATTGCTAAGAGGCAGCGTGTGTTTTGAATAATTGAAAGTTCACACATGTATATATATTAAGCATATGTCCAGCCCCTCTCAGTAAAACATACGCTGTGGTTCAACCACATAGTTCCCTTGGCGCCTATTATTTACAACATTTCTCGTAAGTAGTTTTTAGTTACTTCCTCTGTGTAAAACGAACTTGATTAGTCACTCTTGATAAGACGACACTGTATAGTCAGAAACAGTAGAGCTGTTGTTTGGTTTGTCCAGTAGAGAGAGATTTGTGGTCTAACTGCTGAGTTTTATCAACACACTAATGTTGAATACATGCCTATTAAATATACGCATGTGAAGCTACACCCCCGCACGTGTTTGAGCAAGCACAACTGTTACGTTTTAGTATCGTGTTTCTTCACGAAATGTATACTAATTTGTGGTACGTCTTACAAAAGGTCTTTACAAACAATTATAAACAATTCTCAGATAATCACGCTGTCATGTATTTTCTATATTTATGTTTTAATACGTCAGCCTAATAAGGCGGCGAGCAGGGAGAATCATTAAAACGCCGGGTAAAATGCACAGTGTTAATTCGCCCATCATTACGTAATATTGCAACCACATCGTTTAGAGTCCACTTTGTGCGGCTCCTTGAGCAAGTGTCTTTTACTATATATAGCCTCGGGCTGATGAATGCTTTCTAAGTGAATTTAGTAGAAAAAACCTGTGTGGAAACCCGTCGTATAAGGATATAAATATATATTTTTTGTTTTTATTTGTTTCTGTCATTAGAATGCTGGCAAGCTGGGGCACCACCTTGACGAACCTTTAGTCGAATGAATTGATCCCAGTACTTATTCTTTTAAGCTGCTATTCATTCTATGGGGTTCTGTTGCCGAGTCGCTAAGTTCCGTGGATGTAAACACCGGTCGTCGAGCGATGGTGGAGGACGGACACACACACACTCACAACACACACACACACACACACACA
>NC_068984.1:77074656-77077328 GCF_001194135.2 Octopus bimaculoides
GTATCATATATCCATTACGGCCGATCGTAGCAATCGGTTTCGTGCTTGGGATTCAACGGAGTGTTAAGTAACAATCTGATTATGTAATCCTAAGCTCACCAGAGGTAACCGGTATGGAATGAAATATGGCGACTGCTCTCTATTGTTGGAAGCGAATAGACACATCTGGTTTGAGGTTGTTGTGAAAAAGGATGATGAAACGAAACGAATAGGGGATTAATTTAAGAGCTATGTCCCCTGGTACCAAAACATCGCCACTGGGCTGGTTATTTTCCAAGTTGGTAAGAGTTATCTTGTAGTGTTTTTGGGAAATGTGTGCGTCCTTAAGGCTGGTGCTCTAATGGAAACGGAATATACGTAGTGGTACTATATATATAACCTTTGCAGGAGGTGTGGGTATACACCTGTGTTCGTTTGTGAGTTTTCTTTCTTTAATGTATTGGTTAAGTTCCTGGGGCCTTTATGTGTGGACGCGGTGTGCGTAGCGCTACAATGTGTGTATGAGTATATATTTGGAGTGGAGGAAAACAGTCTATTTGATAGATGTTCGCTGTGTTGGGGCGTGCGTGTTTGTATGTAGGTACTTTAGTGTATGCTCTGGTCCAACTCCCAGGCTC
The DNA here is from genome assembly GCF_001194135.2 of Octopus bimaculoides. Lineage (NCBI taxonomy): Eukaryota > Metazoa > Mollusca > Cephalopoda > Octopoda > Octopodidae > Octopus > Octopus bimaculoides. The sequence goes on from NC_068984.1 coordinate 77,075,274, forward strand.
CAGAGTATTGTAGTCATGATGTGGCACGCAAGTATGATAGAATGTACTTCCTTTCATGTAGGAAGGATTAAAAATTTCGCTTATGCTATTCAGGTCAATGCCTGGGTGCTCTTTTAGATCGCTCTTTTCTCAGACAGGCATAACCTGTACTTTCTGCTGCTTTTGAAGTACGGTTTACATTTCTCTAGAATCTTCCACTTTATGCCGTATTCCGTGGCGACTTCTTTCAAAGACCAAACGTGCTTGGCCAGGGTTGTAATGTTACGTCTCTCCGGGATGTTGAAGGAGAACTTGTAGTTGTTATAGCGAGTTCTGAAGGGACTTTCAGTTGCTCCCAGATACTTTCCCACGTTTACTTACCCATTTGTTCCTATGGCTGTTGCCTCTGCGCCTCGTATACGACGGTCTCCGTGTTATAGTGACCGTATGTATCTTAAAAATTTTTATTAACAATTTCAAGTGTCTATGCAGTCGAGAGTGCACACAGACACCTTCTCCAACTCTTCCACCATTTACCCTGCTCAACATTCAAAAGAGAGAGAAAGAGATTTATGCCAACACTGGGCTAGGAAATAAGTTGAAAAGTAAACTAGCATTCAGTTGGATTTGAACCCACAGCCAGAAAAAATATAATATATTTTAGCAGAGGCTTTAACGACTTTGTTAGACAACCGCCTTAAAGCACAAGCAATAATCTTAAAAATTGAACGACGCAGTGGATTATATAGTCCTGGATACAACGTCGCGGCTTGAACGTTTTTGATCATAGGTCTGCTCAATCAAACTTTATCTCAGTCGAAACAACAGCTACCATAATTATAGCATCAAACGATTAAGCCTAGCATAGAGAAATTTTGTAATCGATAATCAACGAAAGAAAAATGTTTTAAAAAATGGCAAAAAACAAAGAAGACAGAACCCAGATTTGCGCACTTTTTCCCTAGACGTATTTTAAAAAAATAAATACGATATTCAGTAAACAGAACAAAATAAGTAGTCTAAGTGTGGTGTAGAAAAAGTAGCATGGTTATACAAGAGACGACTCCTCAAACACATCGCAATTAGCTAAACTGGTTGAACTTAATTCCATATTATTTACTGTGATTATATCCTCCAGAGAAAACATTCAAATCACAAAATACATTTTCGTTTCTCCGATAAATATATATTTTCTTTCATGTGTAAACGTAAGCTGAGATACAGAGATATAGGTATACACAAGCACACAGATACACAAACTGCACACCGCTTCACACATATTTTTGCATACATATATATATATATATATATATATATATATATATGCACGCACACACATATACATATGCACACGTAAGTACATACATACGTACATACATTTGACCGATGATTGAAAAGAATATTGGTGGAACCTAATTAAAAGAGTGACCAAGTGATGACAAAACCGGTCAGACATTGTGTGGGAGCACAAGGAAAAGATATGTTCTGCAAATCAGCGGACTTCTGGACATTAATGTGGTTAGAAAAATGCAAGAGTAAGTGGACATCTATGTACCATTGATAAGGTGTTTGCAAATCCAATACCCAAGATACACTTTCAGCTTCATGACTATTATTACGAGAGCAACAGGATACCTACAATCCTGTCTGGAGCAAAGTATGACGAGACTTAAGGTTCTTAGGGACGGAACGCAAATCCTTGATTCATACACTACAAAGGATCACGATATCAGGAACAATGAAATACTCCAAGACATTCCTAAGATTTTAATGATGATCAAAACAAAATAAGATGCTTTCACTGACAATCTTGCTACCAAGAAGGAGGCCGATCAAAAGGTATACTAAATTAAAAAGAAAAAGAACACACACACACACACAAACACACACATATTTATATACATATATACACATAGGTATGACTATTTAAGTACATATATATATATATATATATATATATATATATATATATACACGCATGCACATATTCATGTAGATATGTATCTATATCTGTTTGTGTGTATGTATATGCATATGTATATCTAACTCTCTCTCTCTCTCTCTCTCTCTCTCTCT
>NC_068984.1:77078094-77079292 GCF_001194135.2 Octopus bimaculoides
ACTTGTTCTATCGGTCTAGTTTTGCCGAACCGCTAAGTTACGGGGACGTAAACACACCAGCATCGGTTGTCAAGCGATGGTGGGGGGACAAACACAAATACACAAACACACACACATACACACACACACACACACACACGCACACACACACACAGACACACACACATATATATATATATATATATACATATATATATATATACATATATACGACAGGCTTCTTTCAGTTTCCGTCTACCAAATCCACTCACAAGGCTTTGGTCGGCCCCAGGCTATAGTAGAAGACACTTGCCCAAGGTCATATATATAATATATATATGAGAAGTATCTTTGTAGATAGATTTATTGGAATATTTAGATGGCTACGACAAAGAGTCATTTTTTTGGAAAAGTTATATGTTTGTATCTTTTGCACATTAAAAATAAACGTGTCAAGTTTTTATCAGCCAAAGACAGAGATAGAGCGAGAAAAAACGTGAGAGGCAAAGACAAAAAGAAAGGTGCGAGAGAGAGAGAGAGAAATTGAGAGAGAGAGAAACAGAGAGTAAGAGCCTGAAAGAGTCGTTCGATACAAACACTGATTGTATTAAGATCGGTAAAATTGAAACGGTAAACAGAAAATATATGTTTGCGGCCGTAATGTCGATAAATGGATTAGAACTTCTCTGCGTGAAGAATATTTTACAAGCGGGGCTATAATCTCCGAAATTAATATGGAAAACGTTATCAGCAACTTTGAGAGTTGGTCTGTTATGTCAATTTTACAGACAGATACCTAAACACACCATATATACACCACACACACGCACACACACATGTGTATGTATATATATATATATATATATATATATATATATATATATATATATATATATATACATATACACATACATTCACATGTGTGTGTGTGTGTGTGTATACAGATACAAGACAAACGTTGTGCTGAATGAAGCGACACGTTACCAGAACATTTGAGAGCTTTATTTATATTTGGCGGTTATTTGTCTCATCTTGTTTGTTGTTAACACGTTTCGGCTGATACACCCTTGCTCTTAACCACTACGCCATATGCCCGTGGGCAATTATGGAGTTAATTTTTGGGTGGGGCTTATAAATCTAATATTTTCCTATCCTTCCATAATACTGGTTCTCATATGCTATTCATATCTGCACTCGGTCTGCTTAGGAGGTTGTTGTG
>NC_068984.1:77080027-77086078 GCF_001194135.2 Octopus bimaculoides
ATATATATATATCCATGCGTGTGTGTCTTTGCATCTGTGTTTCTTCCCCACACCGCTTGGCAACCGGTGCTGATGTGTTTACATCGCCATCACCTAGCAGTTCGGTATAAGATATCAATAAGATAAGTACTAGGCTTTAAAAAGTCCTGGGGTCGATTTGTTGGACTAAAACACTTCATATCGGTGCCCCAGCACGGCAGTTGTTAAACGACGGAAACAAGTAAATGATAAAAGATATCTAAAAGGGGTATAGCGATTATCGTTTATTTTATATATGTGAAAAGCACAGCGCAATCATTTCCATTATTTATATAACTTGTAAGGAGCATTTGAGTAAATTTTTAAACTCTTACTCTTTCTCTTTTGATCTATCTATATGTGTACATGTGTGTTCTCATATAAATATATAATTGGATATGTAAATCATGCTCGCATGATACATACACAAGCGCATATAAATTCACAAGGAAGTAAAAGTAATAATATTATATAAAAGAAATTAAATGTAAACTACCGGTTTCTCTTTCTGAAATATATTCATAGCTGTATAAAATGCTGTTAGTATTTCATGATTTCGTAAATGGTTGTTGAAAGTAACAGAAGAGGTAATAAATTATTGCTGTTAGCGATACAAGAGAAGGTAATAAGCGAATATTAAATTTCTTGAGTTGACAATAACAAAAAAATGTAAATGCATATTAATTAAATATACATATGCATAAACAATATTTTTCAATCTATGTGACCACTGTTGTGATGTATCATTACGACAATGGTATAAAAGAAAACTTTCTATTTTTTTTTACTGATCCACAAGACATGTATGTCTAAGTTCACCGAATGATATTTGTAGGTGAGTAATAGAATTTTTTCTCAATGTAGTGTCATTCGCTTGCATAAAGCCACTCCATTGTGTCTTATGTAATTCTGTCTTCATCCCGAACAAGTTCCTAATAAATATGGTTTCATGACGTGGAGTTAAATCATGCTTTATATTTGAATCATTGCTTTTGTTAAACATAGAATTCTTGACACTTCGGATAAATTACGAAGATCCCATAGCTGGGCTGCCACACATCTTTGACAATTCATTTCGTTGTTATTGAATATAAGTTAGTATTTGTTAATATTCTCTATATATCTCTTTATCCTTTGTATTTCGTCTGTAACTTCATCCATGCTCCCACCCGAGGTCTGTTTTGTTATTTCTCACTATTTTGTTTAAGTATATAGCACGTATGTATGCAGGAATGTATGTACGTAAGTATGTACGTAAGTATGTACGAATGCATGTATGTGTGTATGTACATAGGCATGTAAAAATATATGCAAGTTATGCATGTAAATAGATACAGACACACACTTGTGCGCACATGCACACACATTTGAGAAATATATTTGAACAAAATATATTTATTTCGTAGGAGTGGCTGTGTGGTAAGTAGCTTGCTTACGAATCACATGGTTCCGGGTTCAGTTCCACTTCGTGGCACCTTGGGCAAGTGTCTTCTACTGTAGCCTCGAGCCGACCAAAGCCTTGTGAGTGGGTTTGGTAGACGGAAACTAAAAGAAGCCCGTCGTATATATGTATATATATATGTATATGTATGTGTGTGTATATGTTTGTGTGTCTGTGTTTGTCCCCCCAACATCACTTGACAACCGATGGTGGTGTGTTTACGTCCCCGTAACTTAGCGGTTCGGCAAAAGGGACCGAAAAGAATAAGTACTAGGCTTACAAAGAATTAGTCCTGGGGTCAATTTGCTCGTCTAAAGGCGGTGCTCCAGCAAGGCCACAGTCAAATGGCTGAAACAAGTAAAAGAGTAAAAGAATATATATAATATATCTCAGGAAGGAATAAAATTGTGTATGTATGTATGTATGTATGTATGTATGTATGTATGGATAGATGGATGAGGTTAAGACGTAAATACAAAGGCCAACGGAAGAGGGAAACAAAAAGAAAGAGATGGAGAGAGGTGAGGAGTGAAAATGTGAGAGAAAGAGAGAGGCAGCGGGAAAACTTGAGTAAAGATGAGGTGAGAAGGCGAAGAAAATTAGAAGGAAATAGCATATTTCATTGAAATAGCTATTTGATCGGCATGCAGCTGACATCACCGTGTCGTTGATACACTTTTGGCTGTCTTTACGATGTTCAGTTATATAACAATATTCCTTGTAGGTATATGTATTTGTCAAGTTTCCAAACTTACGTGACAGAGAAGACGAGAGTTGAAATTGTCATAATGCTGTATGTCGATAGGTTCTATTCGCTTAGAATTCCGGGAAACACACAAACCACACACACGCACAAGCACACACACACACACACACACACACACACACACACACACACACACACACACACACACACACACACACACACACATTTATACCTACAAACACACAATACCATACGCACAATCATATAATGAATATGCGGATAAATATTTTGTAGTATCAGAGAAAATGCGAGATTTGCAATACACGAGAGGACTCATTTGATAAGAATCAGGTTTAGAGCTATTATTTATAACATCAAATACAAGTACAGCTATTATAAAGAGACACGTCAAAATATCACCCCATAACCCATACACGCATTGCTTTTGAATGAGTATATGTATATGTATATACACATATATGAATGTGTGTATATATACATATATATGCTTATATACGTACACACTAATGCACAGGCGTGGCTGTGGGGTAAGACGTTTACTTCCCAAGACTAAGGTTCCGGGTTGAGACGCACTGCGTGGAACCTTCAGCGAGCGTCCTCTACTATAACCTCCGGTCAACCAAAGCCTTGTGAGTCGATTTGGTGTGCGGAAACTGAAAAAGTAGTATATATATAAATATATATATATATGTGTGTGTGTGTGTGTGTGTGTGTGTGTGTGTGTGTGTGTGTGTGTGTGTGTGTGTGTGTGTGTGTGTGTGTGTGTGTGTGTGTGTGTGTGTGTGTGTGTGTGTGTTTGTGTGTATGCGTCCGTCTGTGTCCGTGTCTGTGTGAGAGTGTGTGAATTTGTGTCTGTGTCTGTAGCCTACCATTGCTTGACAACCGGTGTTGATGTGTTTATGACCCCGTAATCTAGCACTTCGGAAAAATGGGTGAGAGAGTAGGTACCAGGTTTTTAAAAATAAGTACTAGATTAGATTCGTTCGACTAATAGTTCTTCGAGGCGGCGTTCCCAGCATGGTCGCACTCTAATAACTGAAACAAGTAAAGGCAAATAGAACTGTAAATACTGAGTTAAAAATCCTTTGCATAGTAAAATGTCACGAGCTACTCGTGAGACTTGAACCTGTAAGCATGACAAGCGTCTTATCATTAGACCATGACAACCATTCAAACTTCTCTGTTCTATTTTAGAAACTTTTAATCTTACCAGCGAGAATTGTATTTTGTTGATGTCATAACAATTTCGAAACTTCGAGAACTCGTTGATAGTTCTTTTTAGGACGAGTAAACCTCGAAGCAAGGATAACTTCGTCTCTTTGTAAACAAAATGAACTTCTTTTTCAGCACGGGTTTTCTTCCCGAGCCTTAAGAGCGGGCGAGAAATTCATTACGCATGCTTCCGCGTGAAGCAATACGAAAGTGTGAGGCTGTATGCGCATATGAGTATGAGTCTACATGTCTATGGGAGGAGCAAAAATACGAATAGAAAGACAGAGGAAGTATATTTTTATAGATTTATAAATGTGTGCATTTATATGCTATTAGCTAGATTTATATTTTATCAGAATTTTATAACATAACCCAGATCCAACCATTGATATTGATAGAGTTTTCATTGACCCACAAAGTTTTAGTGGGTGCATTTGAACCCGTTGTTTCGGAGCCTATGTTATATATCTGGATGCAGATGAATAAATAGTAGCATTGACGTGTGCTGTTAGTCACAGAGGGAGTCTATTGATCATGCGTATTATCTGATATTGATTATCGGAACCTGACACTATTCTTTTATTATTTCACTCTGTAGTTCTTAAGTCATTTCCCCAAGTAATTCATCATCTTTATGAAACTTAATTGAGAACTGTGGTGAAGAATATCTTGCTAAGACTAATTTAGATGTTCCCTGTAGAGTACGTGTCTGCTACACAATACACACACACAACACCCACCTACACAAATAAGTGTATGTATGTATATATATATATATATACATATATTTGAATGTGTATATATTTATGCTTATATATATATGTGCGTGTGTGTGTTTGTGTGTGTATATGTGTGTGTGAGGGGGGTCTATGTATATATACGAGGAGTGCTGAAAATTGCTGGCTTTGAGCAAAAGAAAATACAGGAAGATCAGTTAATTATGATTTTATTCAACATGTTCCCCGCTCAGATTCACACATTTATTGCAGCGGTCCTTCGGTTTTTCTAAACTCTGTAAAAGAACTCGGATTGTTGGGTCTCCAACCAGGCTTTTCTCGATACTCTTAAAGCCAGGATCAGTTCAACCATCCCTTGTATATATTCATATATAATAAAGATATGTATGTGTTCATGCAACATGTTATAGTACAAAGAAATGTTCAAAGAAGGAGAATACTAAATTCATTTTGATATTTGGTGATAACTTCGCAAACTGTTAGTGTGGGTTTACCGTTTCCGATGTTCAAATAACTGAATATAAGAATAAATAATATCAGTTGAGATAGCGTTTCTACCCCAACAACCATCAAAGATACTTCAATATAGTATTGGATTCAGAGTGGAAACTTGAAAACGTGCATCACATCTTCGTATTTTCATATACGGGTTTAATGTATGGAAAAACATTGGGGTATAAAACATGGGCTATTAATGTATCGAAGAACTGGAACAAAAAAAGAAACAAAAGAAATGAAAATTCTTTATCTTATAAAATATGTGTAATGACGATGTAATAAAACATTTATAAATTTTTTAAATTATAGAAAATATGCAAAAAGTTAAATTTATAAGATTATAAAAATGTATATTTTAAAATCACGAAAATGTATAAAAATATATAAAAATGTAACTATAAAATTACAAAAATATATAAATATGCTAAATTATTAAATAATAAAAATACATAAAAATGTAAATTTCTAAAATTATACAAATATATATAAAATGTAAATATATAGAAATATAAATTATGAAAATATATATAAAAATGTAAATAATGAAATCACGAAAACATTATTGTCTTCTTCTTTTCTACATAGACACACACACATACACGCACCCACGCACATACACATACACACATCTATGCACATCACATATACATACATGTACGCACATATACACACACTCTCATACCCATAAGTCTAAACACAAGGCACCCATTGGAATGTAAGACTGATAGCAAGATATATATTTTTAAAAATACAAGATACAATAAAGATAATTTTATTATCTACGTTACTTTCTTTCGACACGTGCGCTAATTTAACTTCATTATCCTTCACACATGAAGCTTAACTCACTGTTCCACAGCTTTACCGTAGTTGAAATCATTCTTTATCATTCTTGCACCATTTGTTTATTTTACTTATTTACTTATTAGGTACGCAACTTTCTATTCGTCCAACATTCGAGCAAGTTTTGGTTATTCATTGAGCAAACGCCCGAGTGAAGCAATATGGCTGTATGAGGAAGCATGCGTAAGAGTGCTTATATACGTGTGCAAAGTGCAGAAGTATGAGTATGAAGACAGGGAATGTGTATTTTTATAAATTTATAAATATATGTATTTCTGTGCTATAAGATAGATTTGTACCTTAACAGAATTTTATTACATAAAATTTTATTTTTAAGGAAACATATCTGTTTTTACACAACAAAGCAAAAGTGTATTTTACACCGAAGCACTAATATGTAGAGTACACGAATGTGGTAGTCTGACTTAACACTGTCATTTTTTATGGAAGAAGCTATGCATAGTATATGCTCGGATATCATTAGGATATTCACTGCCACCTAAAGATTCCATGTTATACACAAACGTACGTATATATAGGTACATGTATTCCACCCCCATATATATATATATATA
>NC_068984.1:77086551-77087644 GCF_001194135.2 Octopus bimaculoides
ATATATATATATATATATATATATATATAGATATATATATATATATATATATTAAGATACACTTCAGTAGTTATACTGTCTAACAGCATCACAAAGAAAACATACATTCTGTTGCGCAATTTAGCTGAGCTCTGCATATTCAATGTCGTTAGTAAAGTACAAGAGCAAGAGTACATCTATGGACCAATGATTACAAGTTCGCTAACCCCGTGCCCAGGATACAATTCCAGATTCATGCCTATTATTAGTGGAGTAACAGGTTACGCACAAACCCGTTTGGAGCAAAGTATCACTGAAGAGCGCAAATTCTTATTTCATTTGCTACAAATGATCACGATATTTGGGACAATGAAAATCGGCAAGACCTTAAAAGTGAAAGAATGATCTAAACAAAACAAGATATTTTCCATTACAACCTTGCTACCATGTATGTAGCCGGTCAAACTTTACTCGAAACTAAAACAAAATGAAGAATGCATACGTACATACATACATACATACATACATACATACATACATACATACATACATGCATGCATGCATGCATACATAAAACTGAAGATCAGTGGAAAAGAGAATACATTTATGCTGAGCTATTGAGAAATCTGCAGTTACTCTATCTAGATTAGAAATTCAGGTCTATACCTGTAATTACTGGGTCACTGGGATATGTAACACACTGCCTAAATACCAATTTTGAGAAATTAGGCTTTTGAAATGGAACTGTAAAAATCTGTAAAACTTTCCAGAAGTTTATCATTTAAATATATATGAGCATATCCAGATATGCAACTATATGCATGAGAATACATACATAAACCAAAACATACAACTCTGCACGTATACATACATCCATCCATCCATCCATCCATCCATCCATCCATCCATCCATCCATCCATCCATACATACATACATACATACATACATACATACGTACATACATATGTACGAGTGCATGATTTCTATTATTCTTTTACTGTTTTCATTCAATGGATCTTGGTGATGCTAGAGCGCAAGCATTAGTCGAACAAATTGACCACAGGACTTATTCTTTGTAAGCCTAGTACTTATTCTATCGCTCTCATTTTCCGA
>NC_068984.1:77087873-77089326 GCF_001194135.2 Octopus bimaculoides
AAGTTTGCTTTTAGAAGCGTTGAGATGTCTTAGAAAGTTAAAGAAGTGATTTTTAAATTCTCAATCGCAGGATATGTTAATAATATAGCCTGATATATATATATATATATATATATATATATATATAAATTACACCTGCTTCGTTAGAGATAGTAAAGTTGTAGAGTATTAATACGATCCTCTAGATAAAGCTTTTAACTAAAGTTAATGAACAGGCAAACACTTCAGCTTCATCTTCTTGTATAAGGTGTGTATATGTGTACTTGTATGCATAAATACACGCACACATACACATACACTTGTATACGTGTATGTATATTTATATATATATATATATCTATATATATACATACATACACTTACGTAAGTGTATAAGTACATCTGCATGTGCCTGTGTATGTGTGTGCGTGCGTGTGTGTGTGTGTATGCATGTGTGCGCACGTGTGCGCGTGTGTATGTGTGTGTTTACGCACAAATCGACATTACATCGTTTACGATGACGAATGTTCTAGATGATCTCATCTAAATGATCCCATCAGCCTGCTCCTGAAATTAATTTGCAAGTGGTTGATCACTCCCTAAACACGTGTACCCTTAACTTAGTATTCAGTGATATCCAGTGCTACACAGAATGTAACATGACTGTCCTTTTGAGTTACATGTACAACTTATGTTTGCCAGCCAAGTGCACTAGTGCAACATGAAATGAAGTGTCTTGCACAACGACGCAAGGCACCGCCAGTATTCGAACGTACGACCTTGTGATCGTGAGCCGAATACTCTAAATATTGAGCCACGCACCTTCACGTGATTATACATGAAAATTCACACACACACATATTTTTAACTGCGCATTATATGCATGATATATTAGGTATATGAGGATGTAAAAGCAAACGCATATATGACGTCATGCGTACAAAGAAATACTGTACGTCATGCGTACAAAAAAATATTGGTATTCATATTATTTTCTCCTTTTTCTTTAATCTACAGCCTACAATAAATTCCCATTTTTCTTTTCAGTCAAGCCTGTGTAATATCTATGTATGCTGATACGCATCTCTTTATCGAAGTATCTATGCGGCCGAATATATGTATTTTAATGTATATTTAGTTATTTATAAACATTTATATATATCTTTATAATAATTTATTCATATATATTTTTTTTAATAGAAATACGCAACTCTCTATCATGTTGTCTCTTTCTCAGCATATTGTGTACAAAGATGCCCCTTTTCATGCTTTTTCTCTGCTCAGAAGATGCCTGTACACTTACGCTTCAAGTGATATACATAAAGGCAATGCAAACACATATGCATACACACGTATATATATGTATATATATATATAGATATATACATTCATATATACCTATATGTATGTATTTCTATGTATGTGTATATATATATATATATATATATATATATATATATATATATATATATAT
>NC_068984.1:77089693-77091999 GCF_001194135.2 Octopus bimaculoides
ATGTGTGTGTGTGTGTGTGTGTGTAACATATTGTAGAATATAAAAAATGATCATGTAATAAAATATCTTGGGAGATTGGTATATGGAATTATAAATAAGAATGATCTCTAATGAAAGAGATAAAATACGATATGTAATGAAAATATATATGAAATACATTCACACATACATAAAAATAAACAGAGGGGAAACAATAAAAATATTGGGATAATCACCCTTGAATGTATTTGTTATTTTTGTGGTATTAAAAGTGTTACAGTTGCTTATATTGTTACCTTAATTATCGAGACACTTTCAATGCGCACAAACATAACTATAGGAAATGAAGCCATATAGTCTCATACGTTTGCCATAGAATATTGGTTTCAAATTTTGGCTCAAGCTCAGCAAGTCCTTGTGTGGGAGTAGGAAGATTACATCCACCCCAGTGCTCAACTGGTACTTATTTTATCGAGCCCGAAGTATGAAAAGCAAAGTCATCTTGGACTTTGTACTCAGAATGTAAAGATGGACAAAATACCGTTAAGCATTTTGCCCGTTTTGCTAACGATTCTATTAGCTCGCCACCCACGTTTGTTATAAAATATTAATATTCCATCAAGGAATACATGCATACATACACACACACACGTACACAGACATACACACACATAAATTATACATGTATCTCTCTCTATATATATGTATTTATATATGTGTACATATGTGTGTGTGTCTCTGTGTGTATACATACATAGAATAAAAGTTTGAAGCGTTTATTTTCTTATTAGTCAAAAAGGAATATTCAAATATGATTCAGAAAACATTTAAAACACTGTAAAACGTCTGAAATAATTTTGAATGAGCTTAAAACACAACTAGCATTGTATTTTCTACCAACTGCCAGAATTTGGGTGGCATGGAAACTTATATAAACTTGAAAGACCACAATAAAATAATAACCTTTTCATGAATACCACGTGTGAGCTAGTAAATTCACTAAAGAGTGAAATACGAAAATTTAGAAAACTTATTTTACGTTTCATTAATTAAAAGGAATCTAAGCAACTGGTCTTCTTTTATAAAATAAAAGCGCACCAGTAATCATGTTGATTTATAAAATACAGAATAACCAAAATTTCATATTAACCTAGTTTTCTATAAGTGAGTTTTATCATTTTATTACAATTGTGTCGAAAATCTTCAGCTGTAGCTAGTTTATTGCTGTGGGTATTTGACAGCATGGATGTTTGAGAGAGATTAATTCTTTATATACTAGACTAGCTAAAAAAAAATCTCGTTTAGAATTAAGCCTGTATAGAGAAGATAGTCGAATCATATTTCCTCTCTCTAATGACAACCACCTAGATATATTCAAAGAGGACTTAATACGTACCTTGAGAGAATATTAGCCTCAAATCACTAATATTAAGTTTTTTAATACTTTTATCACCAATTCAAACCTAAACAAAAGCAAATATATCTCTATACTGAAAACCGAATGAAGGCCCCCATATTTAAATGAGTGAACCAGTTATGTTCCCATAGTATTATAAAACCTTGTTCGTAACAATCAGCAGCTGGATTTCCAGTATGCTGTCTGCAGTGGAGTCCTTCAATAGTGGCTCGCTAACAAAACCGCTGGAGCTTCAGAGAAATTCCTGTGCACATTTAGATATGGTCTTTTACGTTTCGAAATGGAATTCAGCCGAGGTCCACTTTGTCTGTTATTCTTCTGGGGTATAAAGAATGTAATGCCATCAAGAACTAGTGTCTATAACATCGACTGTTATATCTCCCGACCACCAAAGTTTTGGCTTTGCGAATAAGCTATGCATTATAACCACCTTATTTAAAGACGAAATACAATATATAATAGAAAATTTACATTTTGACAACTGATAGAAAACGCCTGAGTTATCAAACTTTCCAAATCAAGAACGTAATACAATTCCAACAAATACACACTTACTCACTCTCTCTCTCTCTCTCTCTACACACACACAGACACAGACACAGACACACACACACATACACACACACACACACACACACAAACACAAACACACACACATGCAACTAGTAAACAAAAGGTAATCAAAAGCGATTGGATGATTCAGAGCATCACTGCAATAACGTTTCAACAGCGTATTTTATTCCAAAATACGGAGTCAATTACATAGCATAATTAAATGATATTATTTAAATTCGCATTGTTACGTAACTAGTCCATTTCATCAGGTGATGTTCTACCGAACATGCATACATAATGTGATAATGTGTGTATATATGTGTATATATATATATATATATATATATATATATAT
>NC_068984.1:77093543-77095978 GCF_001194135.2 Octopus bimaculoides
TATATATATATATATATATATATATATGAGCAATGTTTCGCCGTTATATAGTTTTAATTTCGCGCATGCGTAATATTTGTTGTTGATTTTGTCGACTACACAGTATAGCAGTGTCATTTGGGCCCCATTTGTGAGAAAAACAGTACCATGACGCAATTCACTCTGCCAGAAATTTGGAAACGACACGCTGTACTACTTGACACTTGCGCTAAACACTCCAATACGAACATTTCAGAGTGTTTGGGTGTCAATCTGAGGCCAGAGCATTCTGAGGACATGTACCGAGAGGAATAGAAACATCCGGTCAGCAACATGATGTTTGGAGTGATCACTAGTGATAGTGACGAGGCCTACATCATGTCCCTGTAGGAGGTAGTGCTGCCCTGGGTCAAGAGAGTGACTGCTGGAAGACTATGTCTGGCAACAAGACTCTGCACCATGCCACACAAGCAGGAGAACCCAGTCATGAGTGTCAGACAATTTCTGCGACCACATCACTCCTAACATCTGGCCACCTCACTCCCTAGACTAGAACCCACTTGATTATTATGTATGGAGCGCAGTTGAGCGAGAGACGAACAAAACTCCTTGTAACACCAAAGATGAACAGAGGGCAAGGATAATGGCAGCATTCACCAACTTAAACAAGTAGACCGTCCAGAAGAGTTGCAGGAGATTCTGAAATAGTCTGGAGGACGTGGTTGAAGCCAATGGCGATTTTATTGAATAAATTTGCTCTTTAGTAGTTCAAGATATTTTGATGTAATTTTGATAAATATATCAGTTAAAATGAGATGTTATTTTCATTTTTGCGTAGTTTAGAAGACAATATATTCACTGCACACTTTCCCTCGCCCTCTCTCTTCCTCTCCCTTTCTCTCTCCCTCTTTCTCTCTCTCTCTGTGGCTGTGTATATGCGCGTGCATATATTTGTGTTTTACATCTGTTACCGGACCATACACATACATACATACATACATACATACATACATACATACATACATACATACATACATACATACACAGAGTTGTTTCGTTGAATGACATTCCAACTAAGTGCCATTCGATTATCTCGTCTCTCCTTTTCTCATAACACATTTTGTGATTACGCCTACCTCTAAGTCTCGTACCAGCCACCTCGTCGAGTACTTCCGCCTCAGTATGTTATCCTTTTGGATCTTTCTCTTCTTTGAGTTTTTACTGAAGCAGTCAGATCAACAATTATTCCAGGGGAAAATCATCCCCGTCATCGGAGGTCCTGTTGTAATGGATATCTTCACAAATCATTCCTGCATTTCAAACCATAAAGCGAAAATAATACAACAAATCATCAACAACGGTTTTGCTGATTTCTACACTAGCGGTTATTTTTTATAAGATTTTTCATAAAACGAAATCAGTGAATGACAAATTCAGTGGATCGCACTGCTTTGAATTTCACCATCCCTAAAATATGTTCTTTAAAGATAGAAAGCAGTATACATGAACGTACTCTTTCGTATAACATAAATAAATTATGGAGAGGCGAGCCGGCATGTAAATAGGGGTGTGAGGAATTGAATAATTCCTTTGGAGAAAATAGAATGCGAGAGGGATGGAGGGAGAGAGAGAGGGGTGACTGAGTGAATGAGTGAGAGTGTGAAAGAAGGAATGAGTGAGTCAGTGAGTCAGTGAGTGTATGAGTGAGTAAGTCAGAGTGTCTGAGAGTGAGATAGGGAGTAGCTTCATGAATGACGTGTTGTATGCATAAGCTTCTAGTTTCTATTAATAATCACATATACGCTCATCTCCAAAGACACACACGTGCGCACACGCGCACGCACACACACATGCACACACACATACACACATACATATGAAGTGGCTATCAGGGTACAAAGTTCCAGGAGTCAATATTGATATATGTGACATACAAGAGTGCAGAGCATTAACTATGGTCTTCAGCTAACGCTTAATATACAACTACCTGGAAAAGTCATATAAACACAATACTAAAATAATATAGGAAAGCTGTTTTTCAGAAAGCATTAAGGGAACTTCTGACATTCGAGAAAATTTCTTGAAAGATGAGGATAGGAATCTAAATTTAAATGGAACGATATGACAGAATGACTTCATATATTAGTCTTTAGGAAAGCTTTGAGGTGAATAGTAGGAGTAAAAACGACTCTACATAAGCATTAACATCTTAGCACAAATGTAATTTGTTAAAGAGATTTACACTTACTTTCAAAGTTGCGTAGCAATCATTACAACTTATATAATGTTAGACGACTGCAGTCTTTTATTTTCTAAAGCCTTTTAATATTCATCACGCCACTTATTTATTAGTAAGGAGTATACATACATACATACATACATACATACATACATACATACATACATACACACATATATATAGTATATCGTATATATATATATATATATATATATAT
>NC_068984.1:77096589-77097265 GCF_001194135.2 Octopus bimaculoides
GCATAGAGTGAATGTTAAATAGATTGGATTGAGTTTATAATTAATTAGCGGCGTGTATAAGATAGAAAGAATAGATAAAAGTTAAAAAATAAAGTAAAAAATAAAATAAAAGTAATAGAAATAAAAACAAGAGTAATAAAAGTAAACATAAGGATAATAAAGTTAGATACATATATAAATAAGATTTAGCAAAATTGGAATAAAGTAACAAAAGAAATAAAAACATAAAGTAGAATAAGAGATAAAGAGATAAAATACTATAGAGCTGAGAATAGGATGTTGGCTTGGATGAGATGGTAGTGGTCATAAATAATTTCTTAATTTGACCACTCGTCGAATTATAGATTAGGGTTGTAATTTGACATCATTGTGATGAATGGTCAGTTTACCCAAACACACCACTAAAAATTACTAGTTTTATAAACTTATCTATTACTTGGGTACATATCTATTACTTAGAAGTCATAGTATATGTGTGTATACACACGCACTCATATAGATACATGTGCTAACATGCTCGAGCGTATACAAGTACGCCTCGTTATACACAGCTCTAAATACATGAATATACACATACATCTCCACACATATCTCTACAGTTACACCCTAGTAACCATATACATACACTCACATATCCACATATCCTTAAGCACACGTACAGATATTGATATATATA
>NC_068984.1:77097999-77104343 GCF_001194135.2 Octopus bimaculoides
ATATATTTATATAAAGTTATATACACCGAAGCTGTTTTAAAGCCGCAACCCACCAATTAATAAGAAAGAAAAAAAAAACGACTGGGTAATGTTATTTAATTCACACTAAATGCAATAGAAAGTTCAGCTGGCTTTCCTTTGTGAGATGTTTAGGGCTTTGTATGCCTTCTAGTTTGCAAAGTTTTATGTGATATGTATCTGATAAATATTTCGACTAAGTTACGATTCAATGCTGATTCGAACTGAAGCCGCCAGACTACACTGTGGCATGTTTGTTTTGCGATAGTCCTTTGCCAAGTAATTCTCAATGAATGCATATTCTACTGAGACTGCCAATTCAGACAATGTACGAAAATCTAGTGTGTTGATCAAAGGTCTGAAAAGATATTTTCCATCCCACAGTGGAATATATTTTAAAGTTTGCAAAAGTATTAAGTTGCAGTTATCCATAGTATCATAGTTTTCATTTCAATTAAATAATTGGGATTCTTTTTTATGTTATTTGCAAATCAATGTAAATGACATGCATTCTGTGATCAAAAAGTTTTTCCAAGATTAACAGACATTGTCAGAAGACAGAGAAATTATGAAAAAAATTTGTTTGAAGGTTCAGATATTGTGAGTTCAAAATAACAGATTTGACAATGATATAAAAATGATGTCCGAAATATTATTAGTGCACGTGTTAGATTATTTTGCTTGTATTTCTTCACTTGCCTGGTTTTCATCAAACAATTCTGAAGATGCCTTTCATTAGCATGTAATTTAATTACAATTCGTGCAGCTTCTGCACACTTCGAGATGTGTTTCAATATTGTTCTGTTCGGTATCAACAATGGCATCTCTTGTCTGAAATTGTATGACGCAAATGTTAATGGGAAGTCAGATGATGAACCAGATGGATAACATAAGTATGTATCTAAAAGAGGGTAATTTCCTTCATAACATCCGCTACTTCACTTCTGATCATAGACATTAGAGATTAAGTTTCAGGACATCTCATACTACCAATTAGGTACCACTGAGACTTGATGCAAACAATTTCACACAATCGAATCTTATTTATTACCGGGGAGTTCTCATATCATCCAATGATGCGTGTTAGAAGTATTTTTCTACGCTTTTGGACTATTAGAAAATATATTGTAAACACTTTTAACAATTCCAGAAAAGGTAACTGGGTCTGTGCAGCACTCTACTTAATCCGTGTCGCACGATTTCAATGTATGGCATCTACATGATGACAAAATAGGAAAGGTTTCTGTAAGTAATGTTTTTTGTAAGCTTTGTACATGGCTGTTATTTTGGCACCATTGTCATATCTTAGACCATTGTATACTTCCATAATAATGTTTTTTTCAATAAGCTTTCTCTCAATAACCTTCAAATGTTTGGAATGCCTTACATCATAACCGTGCAATCTGCATTTTGAAGGTAAGGTGCGATTGATGTCAATTCAACATTTGTGGAGACAGGTGTTCTATCAGATATTAGTAAATAGAATTTTGCTTTACATCTCTCAAGACGTATGCATTTCAAAAGGAAATTGAAGCAAAATTAAATTAATTAATTTTTGTATTCACCTAGAAAATGACGTGTTGCAGCCTTTCCCTTTTTTCCCATCTTCCTTTGATTTTCTTGACATGGGAATTATGAAATCTCAATGAAACAAAAGTTCAACAAGCCCGATAAAGTTACCATTGTGAACAACACCGTAGAATTCAAAACAACAATAACAGTAACAGCAATAATATTTATGACGATAATAACAATAATGTCAATTACTCGGTGTCAAATATTAATCCAATTGGCGTCCTCTGCTACACTTTATTTATGCAAATAAATGTTCCATACATCTGTATAAATTAAATTAATTAAATTAAATTCTATGTTCGCGCTTTTTCCATGATTCACAATTCAATTTATGCTGGTTACGCCATTCATGGTTGGGTTCTCATATAATTCATTCACTCCACTTTCTAAAGAGCTCTTATGGCAATATCTAAATGGGACTTGTTTGATTCTTAACACTTTACAATAGCCACTCTCCGCTGCACATCTTTCATTGTGATGCTTGGAAAGGGCTGTTGCTTATTATCTTATCTTATTACCTCCGCACACATTTTTCACAGTTTTCCTGCAATTTCTTGTTTTGAGCATGGAATTTATTTTTTGTAGCCTTAAGATGTTATGTTTCCAAACTTGGTTTTACATTCGTGGGGCTGTATATACGTTCAGATTTCATTTTTGTGGGTACTTTAGATGACTAGATAAAGGTCAACAGTTTCATCCTGAGATGAAGCTGTTTTGTTTTCAGTTGTTTTCTTGAGTAGAAAGCTTAGCTTCCGCTGATAAATATTCATCACTTACCTTTTTGGAAATAATACCCATATTTAGTAATGGTATCTTTTTTTAATGTCCTTGTTTTCTTATCGCTTTCCTTTTGGTGCTTTTGGCTTCTTATACTCTGCATCACTAACATATATGAAATTCTCTCTGTAAAAGTTATAGTGTTAAGATTAGATTTAAATAATAGAGTTGACAAGCGATATTCTAGTTGGCAAATAAGCGTTATTTCTCCTTTCCTTTGATAAATACTTCATTATCTGACGGGAAGGTAAATGGGATAGGAGACATTTCTTTCCTTGTAGTTTTAAAAGCAATATTTTCATGTATAGTTTTGATCTTTCTGTCTGTGAGAATTGCTATACTACATTATATTCGCTTTGTCATTTTCGTAGACATGTTCTATTGTCCATATCACGCCTTTTCTGTTGATATTCAAAAGATGTCATAACTTTCAAATGTATTTAATTCCGAACTCTTTCATGTTAGTGTATTAATTTTCTCTTTCGAGAGACCACAGGTAATGTGGTTAAGTTTTTATTTCCCCTCTCTATATATTCTAAACTCACTGTCTTTTGATTCATTAGATACTTTTGGTGGTTTCTCGTAAGAAAATTTTCGTCTTTTCCTACAGTCAAGAATTTTCACGTTTCAGCTTTGAGTCTAACAATTCTCAAGCAGTGCTGCAACGTTATTTTTACCACATTCACACATATAAGATTTTTTCAAGTATTAGTCAGGTAGGGGTGTTTGTTATCATAGCCTTCTCATGGTATTTGTAACCTCAATTTTAGCAGAGATTTTAGCCTATCTATAATTTCTTTTATTATTTCTCCCTCTTATTCATAATTAGCATTAACTGCCATATCTTTCATTTCAGCTTCTGTTTTCTATTTTCTTGAAGAAAACAGTCTATTACTTTGTTCGAGTTTCGTAACTGTTTGCAAAAATTTTCTGTAATTTTTCACTAGATATTTTCCGTCCTAGAGACAATATCTTATAATTGTTTACTCTCCCACAAAGGCACCTGCCACCCTCTATTCAAAGAAAACACAATTTCTCTATTTAAAAATTTCTGTAGTGTATTCTAAATTCAGTAATCATTTTTCTTGTTTAACTGACTAGCATTTCTAGTTCACCTTTTTTCAAATTGACAACAATACGACTATAACCCATTACTGAGGCAGCTGGTGTTGCCCAGTAATGGGTTATAGTTGTAGTACAATAAAATGTATTAGATGTCAAATATATATTTTACTGCATTATGCTCTGTTTTCAGTATAAACTTCATACAACTACAATGTTACTTCTCACACTTTTCTTTCATTGGTGAGTGTTACAGCTATCCACTTCATTGATTCCTACGTATCTCAATGACTATGTTTGCTGTAATTCTTCAACTCATGTTCTTTTGCACTATACATTCATATACATCAGTAGTATACTTATAAATAAACACATTCCTCTCTTTCGCTCTCTCTCTTTCTCTCTCTCTCTCTCTCTCTCTCTCTCTCCTCACACATACGCACATTTAAATGGACATACATAAACATAAATATATAATATTAATATGCTTACATTTGTGTATATATGTACAAGTGTGTCTATATATACGTACAAACATACAAACACATCCATACACACATATATATACATATAGATATATTTACATGTATATGTGTGTGTGTATGAGTGTGTGTGTGTGTGTATATCTGCATTGTATTTACATATATACATACACATAAATTCATATTCGCGTAGGTGTTGATATGTGTCTTTGTATATGTGTGTGTGTGTGCTTGTATATATCGGTTTCTTTTTTTATAAAGGTGATGAGACGTGCCAAACTGTCAGCCTTTCTCAATGTGTGTTGTAAGAATTATTTGATAAAGTTATCTCTTGATTGATCAGATGTCAAAGTTCATCGCCTAAAACTGTTTTTGGCTTTCGAAATATGAAGAAGAACGGAAGTTATTTAACGATACTCCGCAAATGTCTTCATTGGCATCTTCGTATTCAGATTTACTCTCAAAATTTATGAAACTCATCAAGGAAATCTAATATATTTCATTTGATTTGTTGAGAGAAATCAGTTTTGATATATGGAATATCAGAAGAGTAACTAGGAAAACGTTCTTTCTTTCAGTGGGAAAATATGTTAGTTCCTAATCAGTTCACTTACCCCAGGAATAATACATTTCAGAGGGCTTCGATCTTATTAGGACATCACCAGTGAAGCATAGTTTTTTTGGCTTTTCCTCAAATATTCTTGGAAGTATCTCTTCAAGTGCTATACCTATAAAATTTGGTGATTTTGGATCTTCATGCCTGACATATAACTTTGCAGATTATTGGACCGTCTTTCTGAGTTACGAGAATCATCTCAATTTTAAAAAAAATCGCTTATTTATTTTTGAATAACATGACAGTACCTTATTATTCTTTCATGACATCCGAACATCATGAGAAGGAGAGAGACAATTTTCCTTAAACCGTGGACCTTGCAACGAATAGACTGCGCCAAAATTGCAAAAGCAGCATGGTTGTATTTCACTGGGCTACAGATAATGTCAACCACCCAAGAGCATGAATGTTCTATTCGGCTGTATCGTACAGTTTTCATTTCCCAAATTTGGGACATGAAATCTCTGAGCGTCACGAGGATATGGAGGAGTTACTGGGCAGTACAGCTTTAACAGAATCCATGTAGCTAGTAAACATAAACAGTCATATTCGTGTGCATTGCTTTCAGCTCTTCTCTCTCACTATCCCTTAGTCGCTATCATTCTCAACCCCCGTCTCCCTCGCTCAAACTCTCACAGACTTTCCCCCTTCACTTTTACTTCTTTCTTGTAGGATCTTGTTTTGTCCTCCCACCTATACGTCATAAATTAAATCTAGTTGATGCCGTCTTATTCTTTAATTCCTTTTGGGTGCTTAAGAGGAAATTTTCTTCTAATATTTGAGCGGCAAGTCTCCTGAAACCCAGTGTTTTGTAGGTGACAGATAAACGCCGGTAAGTCTATGAATAAAAACTGAATGAAAGTTAACTTTTTCAAATAAAGACTGTTTGTAGCTAATCATCAACAAGTCTGAAGAAGCCTTACCATAAAAAATTTGAGTAAAATGATAAATAAATAAATGAAAAACACCCCCGTTGCTTTCCACAGGCACTTCATCAAAATTTAAGTTCAGTACTGTAACTTAACTCGGTACTAGTAATGCAATTTCACAGTTTCTGATTAGAGAAGTGTGGTGTTACTACACCTGGTACCTATATACAGAGAGGCAGATTAGGCAATTGAAGAGGAAAGCGTCCTACTTTCAGACAGAAACGTCACGCTACAACACGTAAGCAATCATTCATTCGCACCCTGTCGTTCGCATCACTCTACCAAATATTACTATACTTACACAAGGTACTAGAGTAGAATCATGATTATAACCTTGTCCTACACGTATTGGTCTTGTTCTTCAATCTAAGAGGAAGGAATATTACAGACAAAGACAACAGTAAGCGATACGCTCTTTTACATGAAGAATGCACCATGCGAACATATATTAAACAACAAGTGTATGTAAATAGTATGTTAAGTGAGAACGATCAGGAAAAAAAAAAGATAGGTCAAGAAATGAATGTAATAAATGAAGTTTGTTTATATACTTAAAAGAAACAAAACTGAAGCTATCATGTTACGTTTGTAAACAGAAGACGAAACTATTTAGGAATATTTCAGTAACACCGAAAAGAATTTATCTCAAACTCCTATGTTTTTCTACATAGATTAGTGTAAACATCGATCAGGAAGATATGAGGACGGAAAGAAAATGTACGTATACCAATACAAGTCCAAAAGTGTCAGCATGTTTGTATAGCGTAAAACTTTTGAAACTGAAGAGCGACGAAATAAATGGCCCTTTCACAGGGGAGGATGAAAGATATGTATGCATGCATACAATCACATACACACGCACCCCACGCACCCCCACACACACGC
>NC_068984.1:77104826-77107656 GCF_001194135.2 Octopus bimaculoides
TGTGTGTGTGTGTGTGTGTGTGTGTGTGTGTGTGTGTGTGTGTGTGTGAATGGAAATGGATGTAAGACACAGCGTGAGAGAGATAGAGGGAGGGAGAGAGAGAGAGAGTGAGAGAAGGTGAGAGAACACGAGAGAGGGAGGGGCTCATTTAATATTTTGCACGCGCGTGCATGTAAATATGCGTACATGAATGTGTTTAAATGTACGTATGTATGCGTAAATTAAAATATGCGCCTATGTATCAAATATTTTATGCATCTACAAATAAATATGTGAATGAGAGTATGTATGTAAATAAATATGAGCATGAACATATATGTGCTTACAAATAGTTGTTTGTGTACAGTGAAATATTTGTGTATTTGTGCATTTAAATATATATAAATACATTTACGCTTATATGTGTGCATGCAACTATACATGTGCACATACAAATATTTATACGTGCATATACCTATTTGTACATCTGTGCATATATGTGTGTGTGCGTGTGTGTGTGTGTGTGCGTCTGTGCGCCTGTGCATGTGTACGTGAGTGTGTGCGTGCGTGTGTGTGCGTGCATGTGTGTGGCCCCGTGTGCAGAAGAAAATACTTAGGCAATTGTACATATAATTATGCGTGAATATGCGTGCAAATATATCACTATGCGTGTTTATGTGTCAAATACCTCGAATGAAGTTCAAACGCATGTTTTCCTCTTTCTACTCCCGATAGAACGAGGATTATACATAAACAAATATACATGCGCATACCATAAGTTTCTCTGGGAAATAAGGCCCCACGAGGATTTTTAAAGCATTTTGACTAAAGATGCAACCCACCGACTGGTTCCTTTGTCACATAAGATTTGAATAGTATTCGATCAATTATCCTTCATACACTGTCAAGTGATAAAATTAAACGCATCCTGAGCAATGCTTAACTTAAAACGAAACCATTACCCAAGCTTCAGAACTCGCCTCTATATATTTATATATGGTGGATAGGGAAATCTCTTTCACAGAAACAGTGAATTCCCACGACTAAGACACCGGATATTTGTGTATTTCAAAGTAGCAGAGATTTCGATTGCTGTGGCATTCATGGCTTTCCAAACACAATTATTGAAAGAAAAGCACTGTAGTCGTTGTGTTGAGTAGCTATCTATGTTAAATCTTGATAATGTTGGAGCATATTAAGCAATAATGACATGATAATTATTGTTGCTGCTATTCTCGTCAGTGCCGTTGTTGTTGTTGTCGTTGTTGTGCGATCCCAAGTTAGACCTGATTGGGCACATGTATGATCCGAAGCATTTCGGCCTTCTTTTCGCTTGTTTCCTAAAGTATAAGTTTTCTAGCTTTGTAGATGGTCAAGTGGCCATATAAAAGCTCTTCTCATCGTATTTTGTTTATTACAAGTTAATAAAATCAATGCTTTCAGGTTAAATTACTTCCACACAATGTTGATCCAAAACGCAAGGAAACTATGTAGAGCATGTCTTGGTTGACCATGTACTTGTAAATATATGATAGATCTCAGAAGACCTTTTGAGGAAGATCAACAGCTGCCTGTGCATGCGAGCCTCCCCTGTCTACGACACAGATGCCCTGACACAAATATCGTCATAGGCGTTCCTTTCAGACTACAAAGAACGGAATCACATATCACAAGATATCATGCCGGATCGTCTAACACCTTTACCAATCAACCACACTAAATTGTTGGAATTTTTTTCGATCCTTATATGACGAACGATAAACTGACCTGGGCAGGATTTGAACTCAGAGCGCAAAAAGCACGAGGCATCTCACTCTTATCTGTTTTTGATTCACTTTATAATGTTGCTAAAATTATGAATCTCTCACTCGGCGCTTAAAAACGATGTGAGCTCTTCAAAGGTCAAAGTATTATAGCATGAAAAATTCTTCAAAACGCGGGCATATCGGTGTATGTTTGCATGTAAGACTACGCTTGAAAATGTATAAAATATAATTTTATAATTTAAAATTTTAGCAGCTTACGTATAGCTAATATATACGAGCATGCTTTAATGTCAGTTTGCCTATTATCATTAGATTTAATTATTAGAATCTACGTCCACATATTTTGCTCACGTCTCACTCTACTGCTATGCGAGTAGGTAGGCGTGCATTATATATTTCATGTAGAAGGCGGCGAACTAGCAGAATCGTTAACACGCTGGATGAAATACTTAGCGGTATTTCGCCCGTCGCTACGTTCTGTGTTCAAAATTCCGCCGAGTTCGACTTTGCCTTTCATCCTTTCGGGGTCGATAAATCAAGTACCAGTTGAGTACTGGAATCGATGAAATCGGCTATCCCCGTTCCCCAAATGTTAGGCCTTGTGCCTATAGTCGAAAGGATTATAAATTTATATAGGTGTCGAGGTGCGTTTGTATTCACACACACATACACGTACATATACATACATACATACATACATACATACATACATACATACATATGAAGGTACCTGTAACAAGGAACGCGTTACTAAGGAATACAGAAATCGGGTTAGGAAAATATGGACCTCGGAACTCTCTGCGTTCAATAAAGCAATAGCCCACAATGTGTTTGCAGTACCAGTACTCATACCGACATTCGGGATACTTGACTGGACGATCGATGAAATCCGAGCCCTTGATGTGAAGACCCGAAAAATACTAACGAGCACGAACAACTTTCACATCAATAGCGATGTAGACCGCCTATACCTAAAACGAAATAAAGGAGGGAGGGGCCTAACATCAATTCAGACTGCCTTTGAATGCCGTGTCATATCTCTTCGACATCATCTCATAACCACCAAGTGTCGAAGTGCACCCCTT
>NC_068984.1:77108698-77112061 GCF_001194135.2 Octopus bimaculoides
AACAAAAACCTGGAAAAATTAGGGTTCTCAAAACCTGAAAGAAAAAGGCTGATTAGAAGACTACAGATTCAAGCCATCAATGGAACTGTAAAGATATGTAAAACTTTCCAAAAATTTAGCACATAAATACATATGCATGCATCTAAAACGCATCCATAAAACAAACATACAAATCTGCGCATACACTAACACCAAATACTGCACACACACACACATATGCACAAATACCTAGATGATGTTGATAAAAGTTCCAATGAAGGAGCCTTGAATCTATGTTAGAGTCCGGCTCTTTCTCTATGGACAAGAAATACAGAAATGAAACTGATTGATAACATACATACATACATACATATATGTAAGGTGGGTTGCTGAAAAGTTCCCAGCTTTGAGTAAGAAAAATATAGAACAGTCAGGTAATTATGATTTTATTCAACGTATTCTCCTCTCGGATTCGCACACTTCTGGCAGCGGTCCTTCATGTTTTTTAAGCCCTGTAAAAGAACTAAGAAGGTTGGGCCTCCAAACAGCCCTTTTGCCCGCGCTCCTAACCCCAAGATTCCGAGTTCGATTCCAAGTAGTGACCTGAATAACAATGATAATGATAATAATAATAACAACAACAACAATAATAATGATAATAATAATAATAATAATAATAATAATAATAATAATAATAATAATAATAATAATAAAAACAACAGCAACAACAACAACAATAATAACAATAATGACAATAATGATAATAATAATAACATCGAAAAATATCTTAGGAGTGAAAACCCAGGTTCGAAATTTTCCCAAGACACCTGATGAAGGCTAGAGAGTATATCAGCCGAAGACAAATATCCGTCAAATGTAAATAATGTAAATAATATAAGTAGTACATACATACATGCATACATACATACATACATACATGTATACATGCATACATACATACATACATTCATACATACATACATACATATGTGTGCATGTATATATGTCTGTGTGTGTACATCTTTATATGTGTGTATAGATATATACGTATAAAATAATGAATATGACAAATGCATGCATATGTGTATGTATATATGCAACTATTTATCCTCATGTAAATGCATGTATGTATCTACGTATAAAGTGTACTAATTAAGCTGCTTAAAAATGAATGACCTTTAGGTTGTCTAAATTTGCTTCCTCGCGTATAATTCCTACTCGCTGTCTCAACCACAGTTTTGATTGCCTTTTATTCAAAAAGTAGGGCGCATTTGTTATTTTATTTAACACATGCTAATTATTTTCTCGCGATATTTAAAAAAAAATTACTATAACTGAGTCTTTTTCTCCTATAATTACTATTCTATATCAGCTGATATTCTTTTGTTCACTTTGTGGTTATTTTTTTTAAAGCATTGAAACACTTGCATATATTTCCAGGTATTGATTTATAAAAATGCTATTCACACTATTCTTCTTTGAATTGAGGATAGCAATTTTAGTCATAGTCTTCTCGGATGCAATCCGAATTTACGTGTTGGGTATGTTCCTAGTGTGGAGGCGCAATGGCCCAGTAGTTAGGGCAGCAGACTCGCGGTCATAGGATCGCGGTTTCGATTCCCAGACCGGGTGTTGTAGTCCTTATTGAGCAAAAACACCTAAAAGCTCCACGAGGCTCCGGTAGGGGATGGTGGCGAACCCTGCTGTACTCTTTCACCACAACTTTCTCTCACTCTTACTTCCTGTTTCTGTTGTGCCTGTAATTCAAAGGGTCAGCCTTGTCACACTGTGTCACGCTGAATCTCCCCGAGAACTACGTTAAGAGTACACATGTCTGTGGAGTGCTCAGCCACTTGCACGCTAATTTCACGAACAGGCTGTTCCATTGATTGGATCAACTGGAACCCTCGACGTCGTAAGCGACAGAATGCCAACAACATGTTCCTAGTAGTTAGCCGATGAAGTACTTTTACTGTTTACGACTACTTGACGTCATCCACGGCATTTACACAATTTTCGCTGGATCTACTTCAGGAATCCCTCACTATTTGTTGAGTATATAACAAACGATACAAACGGAAAATGGAGTATACATGAAACTTTATTGCTCACAACGATCGTTTCGGCCCATCTTGCATCGATTCCTCGCGGGTCGGGTACTGTGAAACTGGTTGTGGTATATCACTCGGTGCAGAAGTGTCTCGTCAAGTGATGTTATGAGGGGTATCTTATTAAATAAACTTTGTTTCTTTTGGTTTTATACAGTGTGTTACTGACCGTAGGTTTAAGCCGTCGGGCTCTTGTGGTCACTAACAACATACTGAATAAAACAGAGTGAAACAGGATTTATTTAGCGAGACATCCCGTATAACATAACCTGACGATACGCTTCTGTACTGACTAATGCACCACAACCAGTTGTACAGTATATATATATATATGCATATATATGAATATATACTGTTTAACTGTTTTACTTGTTTCAGTAATATGACTGCAGGCATGCTGGGGCACCGCTTGAAGTATTTTAGTCGAACAAATCGTACCGCTAATTTAGGGAGAGGTAAACACGCCAACACCGGTTGTCAAGTGGTTGTGGGAGATAAACACACACACACACACACACACACACACGCACGCGCGCACAAACATGCACACACACACACACACACACACACATACACACACACGACGAGCCGCTTTCAGTTTCCGTCTACCAAATCTGCTTACAAGTCTTTGGTCGGTGCGAGGCTACAGTAGAAGGCACACTTCCAACGTGTCACACAGTGGGATTGAACCCGGAACCATGTGGTCAGGAAGTAAGTTTCTTACCACGCAGCCACGCCATATATATACTAATGTTTGATTTTATGTTAATTTGCATTAAAAAAAACAATTGTTGTATTAAAGTGAACGATTATTGAACGTATTTTTGTGGGAAACGTCTTTACCGTATATGTATGTATGTATGTATGTATGTATGTATGTGTCTGTGCATGTTTACAGTCATGAAAACAGACACACACATATAGACATACATACATACCTATATGTTTATATATAATGTCTAGAAAATGACTCAAGTTGAGACCCCCATGTTAGTAATTTTAGATATCTAGAGACATTGAAAACTATTAAATTCATTTTTAAAATTTATCTCTTGGGGTGTCAACATTTTTGACATCACACTGTGACCTTAATTACCGACACAGTTCCACACTAGCATGTTCTTGCGTAATTTCATTTATGTGCTTGGTTATGTATTCGCTTATATGCATGTGGTGGTATGTGTGTGTGTGAGAGAGAGTGATTGATTGAATCTGGATGAGATAAAGATAAATAGATAGATAGATAGAGAGAGAGAGGGAGAGAGAGAGAGAGAGG
>NC_068984.1:77112149-77112934 GCF_001194135.2 Octopus bimaculoides
TGGTGATGTTTAACGGTAGTTCGAAAGAAGAAAAACTGGGAATAGAGCAAAACATTAGCTAGTTCTAAAATTCAATAATCTAGTATACACACACACACATATATATATGTATGTATATATGCATGTGTGCCTATGTGTGTCGTGTGTGTGCGTGTGTTTGTGTGCGTGGGGGCGTGTCTGTGTGTGTATGTATATTTTTGTATGCCTTTGAGTGCACACACACACACACACACACACACATATATATATATATATATGCATACAACGAAACACACACACACATATAAATACACACATACATGCACACACATAAGTATGTGCGTATGTTACGTGTGTTGGTCTGTATGATTTGTCATAACTAAAACATAATCTTGATTAAGTGAAATTTCTTGGCCTATGATATCAATTATACTTACTTTCATTTTACTATTACGTGTTCATGCTGCAAGCTACCCTAGCGTTTCCGAATTACTCTAAATGCACGTGTTTGTGTGTGTAAGTACAGAGAATTGTGTATAGTTGAAAGTACCTCATACCTGACTTGCACTTTGCGCCAGACATTTGACACCATCAAATACTGAACTGGTGAATTGGAATAAGTCTTTGACTGACTGCTAGTCTACCGGGTTTTATGTGTTTTGGGTTGTTGAGTTCTGTAAGTTTATATATGCGTTGTTCCATTTGTGTAGTTGAATGCACGTTTTGTCTGTGTGTGTATGCATTTAAACGTATCAGTGAGACTGTGTGTGAGGAAGGTATATATATATATATATATATATATATAT
>NC_068984.1:77113680-77119076 GCF_001194135.2 Octopus bimaculoides
ATATATATATATATGCGGAGTAAGAGGAAGGAGAGATATTCTGTTTAGAGATTA
The DNA here is from genome assembly GCF_001194135.2 of Octopus bimaculoides. Classification (NCBI taxonomy): domain Eukaryota; kingdom Metazoa; phylum Mollusca; class Cephalopoda; order Octopoda; family Octopodidae; genus Octopus; species Octopus bimaculoides. The sequence continues at coordinate 77,113,735 of NC_068984.1, forward strand.
CCCATTAATGACAGAATGACAGAAAAAAAAAAAAACAATGTATGAAAGAAAAGAAATCTGATATCAAGTTTCTTGATGTTTCATTCAGCTTAACACCAGTAAGAAACTAAGAAATATCATTTCCGTGTCTATATTACTTTTTAATGAAATCTTCACGCGAATATCAACTCGATATATCGTTAGTTTTATATATAATTTTTGTTTGTATACATTTTTCTTTTTATGTGGCGTCAAATCGCCTGACAGATTATTGATCGAAAGTTCTGATAGAAACTTTTTTACCTGCTTTGAAAACAATACAATATAGTTTTCTATTATTGATTTCTAACAAAGACATAAGGGCTTGATCTAAAGGGTAGTGTTTGTTGTGATACTGCGTTCTTATGGAATTTATTATGTTGTTGGCGAGTCTTTTTCATTCACTAAACTCAGAAGTTGCATACTATTACCAGCTGTTAATTAAAGTCTATATACGCATCTTTTATTGTTACTTTTACCTCAGTTTATTGAACAGCTCGAATATGGAATGAGTTCTGCATAGTGAGAGATTTAAATGCAATACCTCTCAGTACTTTTTTCAATCGGTTCAGTATCCACTGAACTCAGTCACTGGTTACGTATGTTCGAAAATTTTCTTATCACTTTTCCTGATACGGATGGATTAAATTCCTCATATCTATAATAAACTTGATATCTCACAATATACTAGTACCTGTGATAATTACCAGGCCATGACAAATTGCCTTCAGGGCATCAACATTAATGTGGTGAAATATTTTATGCTTTCATGATACCAGTTCTTCATTCGCGAACAATAGCCAACGAGGTATTAGGCTAAAGTTTACAAGCTTTCAGACTTACGCGTTTTGAAATGTCAGAATTATTTATTAAAAATTTGGTAAGAGATAATTTATTTTCTGGTTTGAGGTTGACAGGAAATAAAACTCAAACTAGACGATAATGAAACTGCTAGATTCAGAAACAAAAGTTGAGAAGAAAAGAAAAAAATGGACTAAAAATGCTAGTTTTTACCGAAAGATATCTTCGTGAACTATTACTATTACAGGACACCATAAAGGGATTAAGCTGGAAAGAAAGTTCTGTCGCATTTTTCATATGATCGCTGTCGCATTTTTGAAAGATCACTTGAAATACTTACAATAAACCAAGCACTAATTCTTACATTCTGTTTCTTTGCAAATTCCTTTATAACATAGATGTTAAATTCGTGAGTTTAAACTAGAACTATATTAAACTGGACACTCTACGAATTCAGAAATGGTGTCTTCAACAACAGAAGCAGCAAGAAATGTTCATCCTCTCTATAGAAGCGAAACTTCAAGTGTCTGAGCATGCCAACGATGGTTTAGCTAGTTCTCCTCGGCAAAAATTACCCTCGCAAACGCCCTTCGCTTTGGGTAACGAAATTCTGTCAATATTGGCCTCCTGAAAACTGTAGTTGAGGAAAATCCAAAACAAACTACACGAGAATTAGGAAAACAGTTCAGTTCAACTCACACTTCAATAATAATTATGAACTAAGAAAAGTGTTTAAACTTAGTCAGTGGGTTCCTCATCGTCTGAAAACTTCTCAGCTTAATCAAAGTGTTTCCCTCTGCTAGTCATTGAAGTCTGGAAGTTTTGCCAAAACTTTCCTTGTTAGAATTATGACAAGTGAAGAAAAATGGGTTCTCTATCATCATATGCAACGAAAACAACAATAGTTAACATCCAAAGGAAATGGAGTACATCTGAAAATGTTATGCTCTGTGTTCAAGTCAAAATGCAGAAAAGTACTGTCATCATTTGGAAGTATACCACAAAAAATTACTCTCACACGATAAAGTAAGATCACACATTACCCATGTTATCCAGGGAAAGATTATGCACAGATTTTCAGATTATGATAACGTTATTTAGAGGAAAAAATGTTTAGTAATTGGGAAGCGGTGAAAATTGATATTGACTGTTTCTTAGCTACGAAACGTGAAGAATTTCACAATTTTTGCTCCTGAGATCAGTAATTTGCTACATAAATGAGAATATGTTATCAATAGCGAAGGGAAATACTATATTGGTTAAATATAATTACTAAGTCCAAAGAAGCTTCTGTTTATTTCCTACCTTCTACCTTCTACTTTTTTCAGTCATTAGACTGCTGCCATGCTTGGGCTTTACCTTGAAATGTTAGTCCAATGAATCGACACCCGTACTTATTTGTCAAGCCTTGTACTTATTTTGCTGGTCTCTTTTGCCAAACCACTAAGTTACGGGGGAGTAAACACGCCAACACCGGTTGTTAAGCAGTAATGAGAGGACAAACACAAGCACAAAGACACACACGCATATATATACATATTTATACAACAGGCTTCTTTCAGCTTCCGTCTACCAAATCCACTCACAAGGCTTTGATCGGTGCCTAAGGTGTCACGCAGTGGGACTGAACCCGGAACCATATGGTTGGGAAGCAACCTTCTCACCACACAGCTACACCTGCATCTATTTCCTATCTGGAAATGCAACAGGACTTTATTCCAACCTAATAATTTCTGCGGCTGCTTACCAGAAGTATTTCGTTTTGGTGGGTAGGAAATATGTTTCGCAAAAAATAATATGCCACGGATATGAAAATTACGTATGAAACGCAGACAATCAATATAAACTTGATATACTCATATGCAACTCACTAATTTATTGAACTTTGTTAAGTTTTAACAATTATGTCCATGATTCTAAGCGGGAAGATCTAGTTTCTTAAAATAATCGGAAAGAACATTTATTTCTCCGGAGCTAAAATCAAAACTTCAGAAAATATCTTCTACACTCTAACCACTTCCTTCAGAGGATGTACATCTAACCATTACTTCAGCTACTTTGCTACAAAACTATGATTTCTAATTTTTGGAATCTACATATATACATGAATACATACAATCACGTACATATGTGTGAAAGAATTTCTATATATATTTATATGTATATATATATATATATATATATATATATATATACGTATACATGCAGACAAAGGCACACACAAAGGTTGAACGGGCACAAATACATACACAAACACACACACACGTATATATTTGCAACACGCAATGACGTGTGATGGTGTGTGGTGATGTTTTTATATAAAACTGATGTTGTGTGAAACAGTGATTGACGAGGCGATTCGATAAATATAGATCTAGAAAATAAGTGCTGGACAGAAATATATACTGCGACAGTTATATTGGATTAAAACCTCTGAAAGTGGGTGTTCTAGCATGACCACTGTCCAATGACTGAAACGATTTAAAGATTAATGATTTGCGATATAAAAAGAAAGTCACTGATTTTGTAGGATTGGAGCAGGAGAGTGAATGAGCCTCAGTATTTGTCTGGTACTATTTTATTCCTGTTTCTAATAGAATAAAATGTAACGTGTACATCCATTGAAATTTGAACGCAGAACATTAACTAAAATACATAACTGCTATGCAAGTAGCGTATTTCCCCGCCATACAGCTGATTATACCACTTGCCGCTGTAACACGAAAACAAAATAAGTTCAAAGGAATTCGTTTTAATACTTTTCTTTGTTTTAATGTTTATCTTGTTCTTTTTTTTTTACATTAATATTATTTTGAGTGTTTTCTTTCTGTACTTGAAATGATCGTATAAATAACAAAATAGAATTTCGTTAAATTTTATCATATTACCATTTTTTTACGCACTCTCAGTTTTATAAGAAACATTTTTAAATAATGTTTTATAAGCCACATCTTTTTCGTAATGCTTTGTGCTTGTGTAAAAATGTTTGTAAGACATAACAAGCCAAGACTATCTCTATGTCAGCTCGTGACGTCATAATCACCTAAAACAATTTGCGATATCATTTTTCATGCTACCAAGTCATACACACTTGATAGTAACAATTTTGGTTAAATATATACCTAGGCGCAGGAGTGGTTGTGTGGTAAGTAGCTTGCTGCCAACCACATGGTTCCGGGTTCGTTCCCACTGCGTGGCACCTTGAGCAAGTGTCTTCTACTATAGCCTCGGACCGACCAAAGCCTTGTGAGTGGATGAGTGGATTTGGTAGACGGAAACTGAAAGAAGCCCGTCGTATATATGTGTATATGTATGTACGTATATGTTTGTGTGTCTGTGTTTGCCCCCCCCCCCACCATTACTTGACAACCGATGCTGGTGTGTTTACGTCCCCGTAACTTAGCGGTTCAGCAAAAGAGATTGATAGAATAAGTACTAGGCTTACAAAGAATAAGTCCTGGGGTCGATTGGCTCGACTAAAGGCGGTGCTCCAGCATGGCCACAGTCAAATGACTGAAACAAGTAAAAGGACAGAAGGATATATATGTGTATGTATGTTTATATATACACACACAATGACCAATTACTGTGTATTATATATATCGTTGCACTCTGTCGCTTACGACGTCGAGGGTTCCAGTTGATCTGATCAAAGGAACAGCCTGCTCGTGAAATTAACGTGCAAGTGGCTGAGCACTCCACAGACACGTGTACTCTTAACATAGTTCTCGGGAAGTCTCAGCGTGACACGGAGTGTGAAAACGCTGGCCCTTCGAAATACAGGTACAACAGAATCAGAAAGAAAGAGTGAGAGAAATTTGTGTTGAAAGAGTACAGCAGGTTTCACTACCACCCCCTACTAGATCCTCGTGGAGCTTTAGGTGTTTTCACTCACACTCACAACGCCCGGTCTGGGAATCGAAACCGCGATCCTACGACTACGAGTCCGCTGCCCTAACCACTGGGCCATTGCACCTCCACTGTATTATATAAATTATAAATCATTCAAGATAGATTCTTCTTTTATTGAAATTATCGCCACTTCCGGATTTGGGTTTTGGGTGATAATCTCAAAAATCAATAACTGTTCCAAATTATTTTACCCTTAATTCAAAAGACAATTTTATTGTCTGGTGACAAGAGAACGGCTGTGAATACGGTCTATGCCCCACTAGGCGTTCTCATTAGAGCAATTGTCATGCTTTACCAAATGTGTGTAAATGAAATAAAGGTGAGTGAAGAGAAATAGCTCAGATGGGCCAAACAACATAGTCGAATAAGAGTATATTAAGTACAGCAGAAGATAAGTTCTTGATTGATAGACACACACACACACACACACACACACACACACACACACACACACACATATTGGTTAGAAACTTATCTACATACCCTGATGAAGGAAGTTCTGGATTTTACCAATATTTGTTTGCTTCAATTACTGGCCGCAAATATTTGATGAACTACATCTGCCAACATTATGCAGTAACTCCGAACCTTCAGAGATAGCTGTCAGACTT